>NW_009719813.1:0-1119 GCF_000703405.1 Apaloderma vittatum
AATGCCTCCCCCGCCGCGCAGCGAAGGGCTCCTCGGCGGCGCAGCCAGAAACACAACGCCAAAGGGCTACTTCGTGGCACGGCGAAGAAGATGAAGGGACGCCCTGCAGCGTGGCGAAGAAAACGAAAGGGTGCTCTGCGGAATGGCAAAGAAGAGGAAGGGCTCCCCCGCGGCGCGGCAAAGACGACGTAAACATCCCCTCCAGCGCGCTGAAGAAAACAAAAGGGTGCTCCGTGGCACGGCGAAGAAGAGGAAGGGCTCCTCCGCGGGGCCGCGAAGCAGGTAAAAACGAAGGGCTCCTCCAAGATGAAGAACAGGATGATGAAGGGCTCCTCTGTGGCACAAAGAAGACGACGAAGGGCTGATTTTCAGCGCGGCGAAAAATCCAACGGGCCGCTCCGCGGCGCAGCGAAGAAGGCAAAGGGCTCCTCAGAGGCGCAGGAAAGAAGGCAAATGGCATCTGCGCGATGCGGCGAAGAAGGCGAAGGACACTGCCAAAAGGCTCCTTTGCGGTGCAGCGAAGAAGACAATAATGAAGAGCTCCTCAGGGGAGCTCTTTCTCCACCTCTGCATGGTGAAAAGGATGAAGGGCTGCTCAGCGGCTCAGTGAAGAAGGCAAAGAGCTCTGCGTGATGCGGCGAAGAAGGCGAAGGGCTCCTCCGCAGAGCGGCAAATAAGGCGAAGGGCTCTTCCGTGGTGCAGCGAAGAAGGTGAAAGGCTCCTCCGCGGTGCAACGAAGAAGGCAAAGGGCTCCTCACCGGCGCGGCGAAGAAGGCGAATAGGGCGAAGGTCTCCTCTGCGGCGCGGCAAAGGAGGGGAAGAAGGCACCTCCGTGGCACGGAAAAAAGGCGAAGGGCTCCTCCGTGGCACAGCAAAGAAGGCAAAGGGCTCCTCGCTGGCGCGGCGAAGAAAGAGAAGGGTTCCTCTGCGGCGCGGGGAAGAAGGCAAAGGGCACCTCGCTGGTGCGCCGAAGAAGGGGAAGAATGGGAAGGGCTCCTCCACCGCACAGCGAAGAAGACGACGAAAGTGAAAGGCTCCTTGCCGGCGCGGCAAAGAAGGAGAAGGGCTCCTCGCTGGCAAGGCGAAGAAGACGAAGATGGCGAAGGGCTCCTTGCCAGC
>NW_009719814.1:0-27935 GCF_000703405.1 Apaloderma vittatum
TATTTATATAAATAAATATTTATATAAATATTTACACCAAATATATTTATATTTGGTGTAAATGGTATAGATACAAACAAAATGCTATGGTCTGTCTGACCAGTCATGTTCAAGAAGCCTTCTAAGATGCTTTTGCTTTTTGACTGTGTTGGTCTAACTTCATTCCTGTTTGTGCAGCTTAATATTGTGCTGATGTTTTTGTTTCCCTTTGCTGCAGTTGCCTGAAGTGTCCTGTAGCTTCTATTTCATCTCCCTTGTCTGTGCACTTTTAGAGCAAGAATATAGAATTTCTATGCAAGTCAAGCTTCTTGTGTGAAAGTATTCTGTAACACCATGTACAGCAGCACATTAGAAATAATAATTAAGTTACAGCAAGTAAAAGATTGCTTGAAAACTTGTGTAACCATTAAGTTTAATGGTACTATGTCAATTTAATTTTGGATCCTATTACCAGCCTTCTGTTTGCTGTCAAAGAGCACTCCTTTCAAGGAGTGTTTGTATAATAATATCTTGACACCACGAATTACCTAATCGAAGGCGGTTTTCATCAGAGATTTCTTTTGTGACTATGTGCATAAGAAAATTGTGTTACAAAACTTTCAGGAGGCTATCTGTGTTACTCTTGACAGTGTTCAGGGTAAACGTAGCTGTCTATCCTGACAAGCATTGTCTGAAGGTCAGAGATTCGCTGGTGCTTTTGATAGTTCAGTTTTTGTCACATCCCACATTAAAAGTGGTTTTAATAGAAAAGATAATACAATGCATATATGGGAGAAGAGTTGTGATGTAGGTAATTGTGATGATGGTAGTTGTTAGGACTACCAGAAATAACAGTGAGTAGTCAGCTAGGGCACAGAAATTCCTGCACTGCTCATTGAGTTATTATATGTAAAAACAATCATTAATAAATATTCTGAGGTATTTGGTGCACAAATATTAGCAAAATAAAAAGCCACACATGATTTTCTTAAAGATTGTAGGACTAGTGGATATACCATTTCAAGGATTTCATTTTTTAGTATTTCACTGCAGAGAATATTTTTTCCCCAAAGGTTTTGTGTATTCAGGTATGAAAAACAGACTTTTCTGGTAAATTGATACATTCCTCCACTTCAAAATAATTTGCCAGCCTCCTTAACCTGGTACAGTTTGTTACTAAACTTGCTGTTAAATAGATTCTTTTAGCAATCATTTATAGTTTTGTAAAACCTTTTAAGTCTTTTAGCTGAAGTTTCTTGCATTGTTTGATTCAGTCTGAGATTTTGTTTGCGTTTGTGTCTTTTTTAAAGAAACTCTCAGCCTTAACTGCTCACTGTTTTCAAGAGCAAACTAAAGAAGTATGTTGGATTTAATCTTTTTTTAACACTAGCAATATTTTATTAAAAGATTTGGTCCTTGTACTAGGTATTTCTGATATCTCTGCTTAAATCTATCTAAATTGGTTAAAACTTTAATGCGTTGTCTGTTTGTATGTGCTCAGTAGAAAGACAGATTTAGCAGTGAAACTTCCCAAAGGTTGCACCTGCACTGGTTATAGTTCATACTGAGGAGGCAGGAAGACCTTCCCATGGTTGCCACAGTCTCTTCTGAGTCTGGTCATCTGAGCAAGCAGCAGTAAAACTGAGTAGATTTTTCACTAAATACCATGCTGGTTCCAACCAGCATGGATATACATGATATAAATACAGCGGAGGCAAGAATCAACATCTCAGTGTGCAGAACAGATCAGGACAAATAATCTGTTTGGCTTGGAAGCTGGTACTGAAAGTTAACAACTGGGAAGAGAAACAGATTGGATTTTGCTGGGGGAATGAACAGCTAGGATTTTGCTGAACCTGAAACTTGGAGCAGAGGGGGCTGGTTAGCTCAGTCAGTTGAGCGTGGCGCTAACAACGCTAAGGTCACGGGTTCGATTTCCGTTCGGTCGCCATGTGTTGCCTGATCTAGTCGAGAGGTGGCGTCCCTGGTGGCAGGGAGGCTGGATTAAAATGATCTCTAAGGTCCCTTCCAGCCCTTAGGAAGTTTGCAGATGACACCAAGCTGCGGGGGAGTGTCGATCTGCTGGAGGGTAGGAAGGCACTGCAGAGGGACCTGGACAGCCTGCGTTAACAGGCTGAGGCCAGTGGGATGAAGTTCACTAAGACCAAGTGCTGAGTCCTATGCTTTGGCCACCATAACCCCCTGCAGCGCTACAGACTGGAGGGGAGTGGCTGGAGAGCGACCTGGCAGAGAGAGATCTGGGAGTGCTGGTTGACAACCGGTTGAACGTGAGCCAGCAGTGTGCCCAGGTGGCCTGGAAGGCCAGTGGCATCCTGGCTTGTATCAGGAACAGTGTGGCCAGCAGGAGCAGGGATGTGATTCTGCCCCTGGTGAGGCCTCCCCTCGAGCCCTGTGTGCAGGTCTGGGCCCCTCAGTGCAAGAAAGATTTTGAGGTGCTGGAGCGGGTCCAGAGGAGAGCAACGAGGCTGGGGAAGGGACTGGAGGGAAAGTCCTGTGAGGAGAGGCTGAGGGAGCTGGGGATGTTCAGCCTGGAGAAGAGGAGACTCAGGGGGTCCTCATCACTCTCTACAACTGCCTGAAGGGAGGGTGCAGTCAGGTGGGGGTCGGGCTCTTCTCCTGGGCAACTGGTGACAGAATGAGAGGGCACAGCCTGAAACTGCTTCAGGGGAGGTTTAGGTTGGATCTCAGGCAGCCCTTCCTCACGGAGAGGGTGCTCAGGCGTTGGGATGCACTGCCTAGGGAAGTGGTGGAGTCACCGTCCCTGGAGGTGTTTGAGGAGAGGCTGGATGTGGCACTTAGTGCCGCGGTCTACCCGATGTGGTGGTGTTGGGTGTTGGCTGGACTTGATGATCTCAGAGGTCTTTTCCAGCCTCAGTAATTCTGTGTGATTCTGTGTGAGGACATGGGAGTACAGGTTCTGTTGGATAGATCTAACTGCAAAAAATCCCCCAAACTTGAAAGAAAGTGGTAGGAGAAGGGTGAGGACAGATAAATTAGTGGAATCTGCCTATATAGGAGGAATGGTATTTGAGCCTGGCTAAATAATGTTAATAAAAGCTTTAGGAAATTAGATATGATACAAAAAGGTTGTACTTGGTGCAAATAGGCAGGAGAATTTGTGTCCAGGAGAGCATATTCTCTACAAAGTCTTTAATGCAAAGTTTCTGAGGCTTCTCATTACTCTGAAGTCAGAAATTGCAAAATATGGGAACAGTATGATATAGTCAACATACAGAAAAAGATACAAGAGGCTTTTAAAATTCTGGTCCTGTTGATGGGTTGTGACAGTGTCAACATCATCTCATGCAGTGGACAGTTGGAATGTTTTTCTCCCTGCTTTTCATACACCTAAAAAATTAAGTTTACCTACTTTACCCCTTCCAGAAACCTTGTTAAGATAATATTCATCTTTAAAAATTAAATATCCAAAAGCTAGGAAATGGCTAATGCAACATTGTGTTTCCTTTCTCATTTTTTCATAGTGAGGTAGTTGTTATAACATTTTACAACTAAGTTATTGTCTGACAGACTCTTGCAGTCTTCAGTATTGCATAGCAAATGGTCCAAGAATGAGCCAGAGATATATAAGGAAGATGATAATAAGCTAGAGAAACTGGATGCTAGAATATTTCGTTTTTTAGTAGTAGGAAAGCATTGAGTGAATAAGGCGGGATATTTTTGCATCTCAGTTTTTCACCTGCACAACAGCTATGCTAACGCATCCTCATTTCCCACTGGTGTTGTTATGAAGATGTTAGTTGCTGTTTGCCAAGTGCTGTTTGCCTACAGTCATGATTTACACAAAAAGAAAGAAAATTGCAAAAATATTTTTCAGTATCATTTTGTAATTTGGAGTAAACAAGGCATAAAGCCACACACTGACTATCAAGAAACAGATAACGGAACATGTGATCATTACTTGAGTATGAATCCCTTATGCACATTGAATGAAGTTCTGTTTTTGTGAAATAGTAGCCTGTGGTTGGCTGAGTAAAGCCTAGTTTGGAGAGCTGTGGGTGAGGTGGTTGAAGTACACTGGCAGCGTTACCTGGGCATTTCCCGAATGTCTTTGTACACTTTTTGTATTGCTGTAAATTTCAAAGAAAACAAATCATTTAATAATGAATATGGGAACTCATATCTTTCTGAAGAGATCACTTTTTTCAGCAATGGGTTCTCTTGAGACATCTTCCTTTTATTTAGACTTTCAGCCTTCTTTATGATTCCAGCCAAATACATACTTATTAAAAAATTTACAGGCACATTGACAGAGAGTAACCATTTAAAAAATTTTATGCATCATAAGGTAACATACAACTCTTTATGACAACTCGAGTTTTCTGGTACATAGTGTATCAGAGACTTCACTGAGCATTTAACTTCCCGTGCAGCCTTTTGAAAGAGCTGTATTAACAATAAGTGGTGTTAAAGGAGGAGCAATTCCAGTTGTTTCTCAAATTTATAATTTTGTTGAAACTAATAAAGACACGATAGAAGGTAGCACATGTTTTATTATGTGAATTGCTGTCTTCATGAAAATAAAGAAAATGCTTATCTGTGTTCATCTTTTGCAGCAAATAGTCATAATCTGCTTTTGTATTTGTATGTGCATTTACTGTTTTTAGGAGACCTGAGGCACACTTAGAGGTAGGAGGGTGGATTAAAATAGGGTTACAGATTCTTGGGAACTTCAACTTTGTGGCCAGAAGTTCTTGGCAACATTTGTATGTGAGATGTTAAACTGAATTTACTGTCTCAGTTCATAGGTAAAAGTAGAAAGTGTTTGCTGTGAATTATTTGCTGTTTGATCAAGTTAATCTTTTAGGAATATTGATTTGGAATCTTGATCATAATGTTTGGAATTTTAATTTACGTTTTAGAACTTTAAAATTAGATCTGTGCTATTGTTTTCTTCCCTGCCTCTGGCAAGCTCTAAACTATGTAAGGTTACCTTTTCTCTTAGCAAAGATTTTTTTGGCACGAGAAGTACCAAGTTAGAATATTCTTTTTAATGTTTTGTCTTCCTTTCCTCTCCATCTGTAAATTGTGGTTATTTCTGTGAAACACTGATCATCTTTGTTTTAGTTGTAGAAGTTGGTTTTGTCAGCTGATTTTCTGTGGAAGCAATAGAAGTTATAGTGTGTCTCTTTGAGGAACAATCACTCTTTCTTTTATTCTTTAGGTACCTGAAGGACTCACCCCATCACTTACCACATTCCAGATGGGAAATAATGGCTAAGAGCAGAAAAGCAGAAAGCTGTTAAACCACCTCTTAGTTTATAGTCCCTCTTAAGAACTTTGAGAGCATATCCCGAGTAATAAGCTTAAGCTATTTTTGGTCCTGAAACACTTAGAATTTGAAATTGAATTCACACTGGCACAAGTTAGTACTGATCAGATGAGCTTTGCTAATAAAAATACAGCTTAAGAAGCTGCTGCTTTCTAGCTAAAAGATGACTCTGTTTCCTACGCAGATCAATGCAGAATCAAATTTGCATGTTTGATTCTGCGTTGATCTGCATAAGAAACACAAATCAAACATGCAAGTTTGAATCTGTTCTTGAAAGTAGCTTAAATTCACCTGTTTTGACTCCACACTGGAACAGACATGGAGAGCTAATGACAGGGACAGCAGTAACAGTTCAGCGGTTTAAAATAGCCTGTGGTCAGGTAAACTGAGCAGTCTGTATAGACATACCTGTTCTTATTTCTCATTTGTCAGAGGAAAAAGTGCAATGTTTCCTTCACCCTAAGCAAGCTGCTTTTTCAATTTATTTAATCTTTATCATACTTCACTACATTTTCACATTTGTTTGTAACTATATCAACAAGTTGCAGGTTAAGGAATAGCGTCTCAGGCAGAGCTGAAAGTTAAACCTATCAAAATGCACTCTTACAGTCTCTTGATATAGCAGAAACTGTCTTAGTACATTTGTCACTTTATGTGTCCATTCTGTTTCCAAAATGAAATGACTGCCTTATTTTGAAAATTTTGTACACCTTTGATGGGTGGGGGAAGGTATATTTTTTTTTTTTACTGTGAATATAGGAATTCAGTATTTGTGTTTAACTTTCCCTTTTGGTTAAAGAAAATACTGCTGAATTATTTCACACAATGTTGCACTGGGAAGATAGCCAATTTCATCTCTTCCAGATCTTGATGTGAGTTTGTGGGAAACCTCTTAATGCCTTGATTTCTCTCCTATACAATAAATGAATCCAATGCTATGCAATAAGTGAATCCAGCAGGATTTTAGATATGGTCGTGCAACACATGCTTTGTACATAACCCACAAAATGGACCAAAGTCACTCAGTCAGTAATTCACAACTCAGGAAGTGGTCTCCAGTTTACACTGTATCACATAACATTCTCTTTGCGTTAGGTGAAAGTATCCATACCTACGTGCGTTATATACAAATAACATGTGTTATGTGTCTTAACTAATAATTTATGTCGTGTAAATAGCCCTTTCGTTCTATAAGAACCAGACACACTGACTTGTTGGCTAATTTTTCTAAAGAAGAAAATTGATTTCCTCTTCTCAATAGTGTCTCTTGGGTTGCTGTGGAGATGCTTTTATTAGCACAGAGTAATATAAATCGGGACTGTCCTGACAGTAGAATTGCATTAGGTCTTATAACTTATTTTGAATTAGAGAGTTTAGTAATTCAGGCTAACAGTCTACATTTGCTTGTTTTTAAAGAAGTTTCTTGTTTATCTGATTATGTATTTGGGAAGACTTTAAAGAGCCTGGAGGAGTATTTGTTAAAACAAACAATTTGAGATGTTGGAAACATACCTAGATCCAGCACAAAAGAATTCAGGCTCTGCATCTAGTGAAAACCAGACTTAACGCTATACAGAGTGTCTCTTAGGAGAATATAGATGCCTCCCAGTAGACTTAAAGATGCTCTCCAAAGACAGTATTTCAGTTCCTGCAAAACGGGGAGGGAGGAATGGAGTTTTATTTGAGATTTAGATATGGTTGAAAAGGTGAAGAAAATATTTCAGATTTCCTAAAGGCTGGAAATTCCAATAAGGCCGGAACAACCACCAGCACTCTCCTTCCAAAGCAAAGTATGTTCCCTGAGACTTGCAGCTGTTCATGGAACCAACCTGCTTGTCAGCCTAATGCTGCAATGTCCTCCTGGAGTCTGCATCACCCTAGCAACACGTTCATTAGACTTCTGCTCGCTGCAGAGAGCCCTTTCCAAGGGTGTGTAATTCGAATGCACGTGGGGCAGTAAGGAACCTGGAAACACTGACATCCGTAACTCCAAAAGGTTTCTCAAGGCTTCAAGGCTCACCGGGGATGCCCTTGGAGCCAGGTCTCAGGCAGAAGCAGGATTTTCAGACTTACAGCTCAGTGGCAGAGGAGTGGCGGGGTTTAGCTTGGAAGCCCCTCAGAAGCAGAGGGCCTTTTAAGTCTTCCTAAATGTGTTGTCTCAGGAAAGGGTTCTGTTCTTTCAGGCTGTGTGGTTGTTGGGCTCTCCTGCTGAGATCTGCCCGGGAAACCTGGGATTTACCAGACATTCTGTTCTGGGATAAAATACTGTGCAGGTTATCCAGCTTTCTGGAATTCCTGCTTTAAAGAAAACCATAACAGTTTAGCATTGACCTGCAGGCAGGAGCTGTAGGGCCATGACCCTGGAACATGAAACCTTCCAGCATTTGGGAAACCCAGATCCATGCCAAGGTCATAGTCCTGTAATAACAGACATCAAGACGTTCTTCGATCCTACAATATTCTGCTCTGAAGTTCTCCTGGATTTCACTAGAATGTAGCCTTGGCTTTAATGGAGCTAATTAAAAACAAGAGACTTTCAAGGCAAAAATAGCGGGTTTGATGAATGTTTTCCTCCAGCCTTATTTTGCTGAATAATTAAACAGATTTAGCCGCTTCTATTATTGTTGTTTGGTTCTTTGGAAGTAGCAGCTTCCAACCTTGAGTTTTCTGCCGCTTGCAGTTCTATCCAATAGCTTTTAAAAGCAGCAGAGTCCTGTACTATTAGATTTAGACTCACTGTGCTTTGGAGCAGAACATTGGCAGCTTTTAAAACAACTTTCCGCAGCTGCACACAGGGGAGAAAAAAGTCAGTAGTCTTATTTTCTGTCCTAGCTTTGTTTCAGAGAAGAGGAAGGCCTTGAATTCGCAGGCAGTCTCGGTTGACATGTAACCTGCTACGCACTGACGCAAATTTAAGGAATTCTTGAGATAGGTTTAACTGATCCCAGGTAGCTGTTGAAGATCCAAGAGCGTAGGGGCAGGAGGAGAATGAAAAGATAGTCATTCTACAGGTTTAAGTTGCAACATAAATAATCCCTTTTCTTTGTCTCTGACATGCTTGGGCACCGTTGAATTAGTATTACTAATAAATTAGTAATTTTTATAACAAACCAAGCCATTTAAAAAAACAAACCAAAAAACAGCTCTTGATCAGAGTAATTTTATCCTCAGTCCTCTGATGTTTTTTTTATCCCCATAGCTTGATTTTGAAAAATCATATTTCCTAGATAACTAACCAAAGATAATTTCAGTAGGTAGCCATACTCATATCAGTCCTAGTCTATACAGCTCAGATAACTAGCAAGAACTTCAGTACATCAGCACTATCTGTGCAAATCTGTCTGACACTTTGCGTATTAATGTGGTTATTGAAGGCTGTTAACCTGTGATTTGTTTTTCTAGATTATCTAGGTTAAAAATATATTGCATAACTAGTTCTACAGTCATATCGCTGTTTTAGAAATGTATTTTAAGAATTTTATACCTACTTACACTTAATTTTTTCTATTCCAAGAAATTTAACTTTTTCCGTACTAGTTCCTCTGTCGATTCTGTTTCAGATCAAAAAAATCACATAAATTTTTTTAGCTTGAATAAAAAATATTTTGTTTCTGGGCTTTTCTTTTCCTAGAAAATATTTCTCCATACTTAAAAGTAATGTATTTATTTCTGTGTAATATTTAATCTTGCCAATTTGAAATAGAAGTCTAGATAGTCAGTTTTCATGATATCTGTAAAATGCATACGTGTGAATAAAGTGTGTTTTCTTGAACCTTTTACTTGCAGGCTCATGAGGCAACACTGGAGGCTAGGGCCAGCCCAGAGCTGAGTGATCGTATGCAGCAGCTGGAAAGGGAGGTGACACGGTATCGGGAAGAATCCAGCAAGGCTCAAGCCGAAGTGGATCGTCTTCTGGAAATCTTGAAAGAGATGGAAAATGAGAAGAATGATAAGGATAAGAAGATAGCAGAACTGGAAAGGTGAGAATGGTATAAAGTTACTAAAGGAGCAAAAGAGCTGATTAAAGTTAGAGATAACTTAGTCCATTTTTCTTGCCTTAAAATCTTTAGTGCCTTTTCTGGGGAAGTTCGTTTAGAGTTTTTCTCCCTTCAGTTCTTAAATTTGGTAGATCATGAGCAAAGAGGTGTCTTACTGTGTGCTTTCATTATCTGACTGCTCAAAAACAGAGCTAATAACAGACAGATCTAGAAGAGTACAAGGAGCTGTAAGGGAGTAGTGATGGTAGGAAAAGTTGCCGACACTGTGATGTGTTTGGAGAACAATTTGTTATTTTGATTTAATAAACTCCTCAGACATCGTTCTTCAAAACACAAATAAGAAAAATTACTTTTAAGATCTTGTGATACAACTTACGCAGGTTCTTCTGACAAGTGGCATTAAAGCTCCTTGTACTAGTAGGGACACAGGTAAACTTTGGCTGACGTGAAGCCAAATAAATAGATTTGCTTTTGTCCAAATGAGATGCAATTGGACACTTTTTAGCATTTTCCATCTTTCTGTTGGAACCAGGATACATTAGTATCACGATTCTAAATAGTAGTTCTTGGGAAAGACCTGAAACAGATTTTATCGTTTTCTCACCTTACAGTGAGCCAAGACGGAGTTTCTAGGCAGTAATACCTGTTCGGGTTTGTTTTTTTTTTACTTTACCTTTAGCAGTTAAGAATTGCTAACTTGGAACTGCAAAATGGAAATTTGATTATTCCCATTTGCCTTGTGCCAGAACAGTATTTCTAGTTTCTGTCTTACACTGTTTAACTGCTCTGCATTTAGTGTCAGGAAGATTAGGGCAACTGAGTGGCTGACATGTCAGGTTCTACTTGAAGGCAATGGTTATTGTTCATTGGCTTCATGATCATTGAATTATAGGCCCCTCCAAATGATGTGAAAAACTCTTGGTTCCTTGAAAGTAGGAGGTTTTTGAAGCAGTTCATCTAACGGGCTGGGTTTCTTCTCTCTTTGTGATTGTAAGCAGCGTCCTGTTAGTTTTCTTTAAGTTGCTGTTTCATTTAACCAAAATTCTCTATACTTAGGGTGGAAGCTTGAACACCCAAAAGTGACAATATGTCCTTTTTAACTGTCTTTCCTTTTTTTCTAAGTAACTTTCAGCCCATTGGTACATGATGCATTCGGCAGAACATTCAGACAGTAGATTGATAGGGTAGGTGCATTAAGTATAGACTTGGAAAAGCTACATAGCAGTTGCAAATTGTATTTGTCTGTGTGATTTTTTTCAGTCTCTTAGAGGTGCCCACTTCAGGCATGAAGTTCACTCCTGCCATTATGTCAGGGAACGCAAGTTGACTAGGGATAAGGGTCTAAGCAACAAACTTCTATTAGAAGTAAGGTATGAGGAAGAAATATGTTCATAGTGCCTTAATTTTTTCTGTATGCAGAACTAATTACTGTTTAGGAAAAGCAAGTCAGAAATATTCATCGTTTCTCAACCTGATTCCTAGAGGAGATTCGAACAGCAGGAAGATAATTTTCTTACGCACACTTTCAGTGCAAGTCTGATTATTTTTTGTTACATTAGCATTCAGAAACTCTGATCAAGATTGGGACTTGCAGTGTCAAACACTAAATAAACACACAGAAGTAGCCTATACTCTACAAAGCAAAATAACAAAGAAGAGGAATTAAGATGGGCCTCCTTCTCTTTTACAGATAAAAGCATTGGCACCCAGTTTTCAAAGATTTAGGAAGGAGCTTTTTCTTTGACAAGACGCAGTGCCAGAGCTCTGCAAAGCATTATTGTTTCTCACATCACAGTGGTAGTTTCTTGCTGTTTCAGTCAGTCCAAACTCTTACTGTCTCAATGAAAGCATCAAACCCCCAAATGACTGAACCTCATTCCCTAACAATTTGGTGAATACTTTGACCATTCAGTGATATCCGTTCCTTCCTACCACCTGATCTTTGCTCTTATAAAAAAACGAGTGGTCCTCTTCTCTTTTTAACTTCTCTTTTCTATCAATACTGAGATAGCATAGAATATGTCCTCTTTTATTTTTAGTAATTAGAATAGGTATTTCAGCTATGTCAAAGAAAAGACTACTTTTGTTATCATGTGATTGCCAGCAGCTGTGTGAATCAAGCAGAAAAAAAATCTAAGAGTATTCGTGTTCTCTTGCCACTTAAGTGGAAATGGAAAAGGTCTTCAAGATCTAGAGACCAAAGACTAATAATTTCTCTTTTTCTGAATAATTGTTAAAAAGTCTATTTGACCTTAGTTGTTTTCAGTTACTCCCCCAAGCCCCTGTCCTCTGGAAGCTTGCTTTCTCCTTGTGAGTCCTCACACAAAGCAGAGATTTTAACATACCTGTTAAAATCAGGACCGATCCGTACATTTATCTGCTATACTTGTTTGTAAAGTATTCTTTCATGCCTGAACTGACATATCCAGGAATGTCACTTGGATATTTTAGAGCTAGAGTCTTGGTTTCCTGAAAAGGATAGTTTTGCCTTGTAAAAGTCCTTCCTGAACTGTGATACATGCAGAGCGTGCTAGAAATTGTCTTGACTTCTAATACTTCTACAGCTGTTCAAACTTTGCTGTGCGAAGAAGAACCCCAGTGCTCACAGAAGCATTTGGCAGCAAACAAAAAAGTGAATATTGCTGTGCTGATCAGTAACCGTTATTATGCCATGTGTAGAGCAAGATGAGAAGAAATAAGTCACAGAATAGCTGTACTAACAGGAATGCGAAGAGAGTGTCTCCCTAGAGTTTTTCCTTATGCTAGTTATATGTCACAATTAGACCATACATCGTCATGAGAAGAGAAATAGTTAAACGCTTTCATCCGTAGAAGAGAAGAAACAAGTTGCCTATTATAGGGGAGCAGAGAAGGAAAAAAAAATAGGCAAAGAGGAAGATGAAAAGCAGAAAACTGTTCTCTTAAGTCTTTTCAATGATAGCAAAGCTGCCTTCAGTTCAAACTAAACTAAAGAGGAAAATGCTTCCACTCTTCAGTAACTCTTGCGATTACTGGGTGGGGTACAGTTTTTCAGCTGTGAATGGGAGGAAAGATATCAAAACATGATGTGTTAAATACGGTGCATGCTACACGAAAGTTCAAAAAATAATCTAGAGTCAACATGAGATTGAAAGCACAAGCTCATTAATTTCTGTTCTCTGTGGACGGGATTTTGCTTTTTCTTACAGGAAGGTGGGCCATAAGTCCGCATTTCTTCTGTGGGTGAACAACCCTATAAGTTCTGTTTCTGTCCCCGGATTGTGGTGGTGTAGAGGGTTTTGTAGCTGTCTGGTTACTCACTTCCTTTATAACTAACTGTTTGCTTTTTGTATTGCCATTCCATAACCTCCTGTCTCTCTGTAACTTTTCATTCTGTGTTCTGTTTCCTTCCTCACTTTTTCTTTGCGTTTGTACTGTCACGTCCTGGTTCCCCGAGTCGTTTTGTTTTGTACGTGCGGGGGTTTTGTTGACTATGCCTTTTCTCAGAAAGCACGCCTCCCGCAAATTGCACCCTCCCTACCAGGTGTCGGTCCCTGCACCGCAACACGTAGGGGGGTTTGTGTGGGACTTCCTGGGAAAGTGAGTGCTCTATAAGGCTTCTGTTTCCTACGGGGTGGAATGTCACCGCGGGCTGCCCGGCTGCTGCTGCTGCTGCTGTTTGGGTCTGCTGCAATTACGCTTTTTTCCTCAGATCGAATGGGAACTATAGTTGTGTCAAGTACAAGCTCTGACAGTCCCTGCGTTCAACTCAGGTCACGGTGGTTGTGACCGCAGTCCAAAGGTGGTTTGCTGCTGCTCTCCCTGATTTAAGCTTGACAGAAGTTGCTGCTTTGAATTCTAATTCTGTTTCTGTGTAATAATTAATCTTCTCTGCTATCAATTATGCCCGAACCAGCAGGACACTCAATTGTCCTGAAATATGTCATTGGTAGAGGTCAGTATTGACTTATTCTTGAGTTTTATTGTGATTATTATTCTGTAAGGAAAAAAAACAACCCCAAAGCCCCAAAACAACGTTCATCGTCTGGGACATTGCCATCACAACCTTCAGATGCATAGTTTACACACACAGGTATTTCTGTGCAAATAAGAGCTGACTTTGAACTTGAGAGGTGGCAGTAAAAAAATATATATGTGTATGTTGCTTCAGAAGCAAGCATGGAGTGACCATACATGGAAGTCCTGGTTCTGGTTACAGACTTAAAATTTATTTTGTTATGCTCATTAAATAGGAGAGCTAGTCCTTGTAAGGACAGAGGACATTGCCATTTTTTCCTGAAGGAAACTTGACTTTGATTTGAGAACACAGGAAGATGGTACTCACCTTTGGAATACTAGCAGTCCCACTAAGGAGGGCTGGAAATGATAGCTGTTTTAAGAGAGAGATTTTGGGGGAGTTTTTCTCAAGAGTTTCAAGAAGAAACCTTTGACCTTTTGATGTGTAGCGGCCAGAAGGTATACTTCTCATCTTAAATATTTCTTCTGAACAGTAAATAAAAATAAAAAATTCAAAAACACAGAGTGATCTCAAAGGAGTCCTGAAAAATGCAGACAGTAGAAAGTCATATCTTACTCTGTATGTCTTTAAGACAGTGATGTATTTGTGTAGTGCTCTGTGAAGGATAGATGGAGGGAGAAATTAACTGCATGTTCCATAAACTTTATGGATTCCTATAATAGTATAAAGGAAACTATGCTGGTAAATTATGCCCAAGCTTAACTCAAGAATTTGAAGTTGAAATACGTATTTTCAAACCTTTACATGTATCTTACAGTAATTGGCTTTTGTTTCCAAGATAGTTGTTTCTGTGAATTTTTAAATATTTTTTTTAGAAAATTCCTAAACAAGAGCCATATCAGAGCATATAATTTAAAGTAAACAAAAGGTGCTTATAAAAATGTAAGCATTGCCATTATCTTGAGAGATAAATAAATTGAATTCTGTTTCAGACATAGGGAGACCCAAAATAATTTAATATTACTTTAAACTATGGTACCATTCTGGTACCCTAAATCATAAAAACAAATTAGAAGATTTTTGTCATATGGTTGCTTGATGTTATAACAAAGCAGAATTTGTTAATTGTTGTGTTTCTCATCTGCTTCCCTCAAGAATCCATAGCTTAAGTGAATATTAAGATTGGGTTAATTAAGTTAATATTAAGATAAGGTTCATCACTCAAAACTTAGGACATTCCAAAATGAATATTGCCATCTAATTTTAATTAACGTCTTATCTGAGCCTGTGTGTCACAGTAAAGTGATACATTCTTTAACAACATGAACAATTTTTTTTCCACAAGAATATTGCCTTTGGTGTGTCAAGGACATAGCTGAAATTGTCCTCCAAAAATCCTAGGTGGGGCCAACACTTGTCATGGAAAATTCAGCACAATTTGTTAATATTTGCAAGCAACTGAGAACAAGATTTTGTAATGGAAAGAAGTGATCAGGCCTGTGGTGAGTCCAGCTCCACCTCTGAGCACACAGATCTACTGAAGATAGATTTTCATCACTTCCAAGCTAGGAAATGAAGAAGTAATTTCTTTCTTCTCGATCTTGGTTTAACTTCCTGCCAAATGAACGTTACACCTGAAGTGTAATCAAGTTTCAGAGAGCAAAAAATAATATATTTTATATCAACATAACTGCTCTAAACTTATAAGAATCTAAGACACAGGCACCTTTAGTTACAGTTAATTAAATAACTTCAGATGTTTGAAAGCATGCAGATTTTCAGAAGGCAAGTGTCTGCCCGCTGAAAGTCAAGCTTTGTTAGAGTGCCTTAAGATCAACACTCAAACTCACTAATCGCTTTTGAAACCTACATCTAAGAAAAGAAAAGTCAGAGACACTGCCAATAATTGCACATCCATCTACAGAGAGCACTAGATCAAAAAGCCATCATAGTGATATTACGGTGACTCCTTAATCCATCCTCACCTTTTTCATCTAATAGGATATCCTTTTTTTCCCATTTGTTCTTTATTTAGCTGTCCTTTATTTTCCATTCTCTCCCTTTTCCTGTGTTTTGGGAGAAGCTGAAACTTTCTGATATTGCAGAAACAGCTCTTCTGAAAAACAAGGTCAAAGAACCTCAATTAGTCCAGCCTTTGACGTGATGAGAGGTCAGGGCTGGTGCAGGCTTTGGCTGAATGAGCTTTTGCTGCGTTAGCCCGTCGTTGAACCACCTCAGCCCGGGTGTTTCCCCTTGGGTTATTTCCATGTTCAAGCAGGCAGGACTGACACTGTGAAACAAGAGTGATTCACCTCTGTGGCACTGAGTCCAGGCCATCTCCTTTGTGAAATTCAGCCATGGACTGAACACTTGGTGTGTCTACTAATCCAAGACTAAGAATCTGATCGTGGATCCTGCAAGAAGAATGCTACACTAGAGAAATGCTTGCGAGTACTGAGAGGTGCTGATTTTGAGCTTTTTTTGAAGGCTGCTTCTCCTGCCAGATTTCCTGTAGCATTCAAGTCCTGTTTGTTTTTATCATTAAATCAAGGTGGTTATCAAGCATTCCCTCTCACGCCTAAGTCTATTATCTATAACGAGGGTAGGAGTTGTCATCTGATAAATTATGCTCTGCCTGCACTGTAGCAATGATGGATTTTATTTAGCAGACATCAACTAATCCAAGTGATGGATCAGTAGAGTGTAGGAGCTATGATATAATTAAAATAATTATACAACCAGAGGAGGAAGAACATTGTGTATATAATAAGCCTAGTTTGCGGGGGTTTCATTGTGACATGCTGTGACTGCATCTCCTCAAAAGCTATTTTGTAGCTTTGTTTCACTCAACATCTTTGAGAGCTATGAGGGTATCCACGCTCACAAACTGCTATGTAAGGGATAAAAAACCAAAACACAACAAAACAAAAAAAACAAGCCACCAGGGTCCCCCTTTTATACAACTGATACAGTGAAATTAGAAGTGTCAGATCCTTACACTGGCTGGGAAAACATTAAGAACGAAAGGAAAATGCAGTAAGCCAGTGCAACAGCAACAGTAGTGCTCCATGGCCATCTATGGTCGTGTCTGTGCTGTTAGATCCATGCCTGCCTGTGTGCGTGGATGCACACACAAACCTTCTCTCTGTGTCTCTCCATGTCTCCCCTGTCCCTCTAAACAGCAACTAAAAAGAGAGGAAAAGACCAACCATTATTCTTTTTGCAAGAGAAGATGTCAAAAGTGGTAAACATAAGTAGCCTTTGACTGACACAAGATAGATGAAGTGCATATTATTCTCTGTCAGACCGCTTCGAAGGCATGACAAAGTAAGAAGTACACACGATCACTCACTGTCAAACAAGTGGAATTCAGTGGTTGACTAGAAATCGCTACATAAACGTCTCCCTTACTACATGTGGGACTGATGTAGCCGACTCCTTCCCCTCCCTGTAATGTGAAAGCATGTGAAAAAAAATTATAGCTCAAGTGGTCAACGGCTTTTTAAATATATATGTTTCTTAATTAAAATACTGAAGTGTTCACATCTTGCCAACACTTTTGATCTGTACCCAGCAATCAGATTTAAGTCAGCTAGATCTTTAAAATTAGTGAGATGGCGTTTTAAAACAAAAAGGATTTCTCCCCCGACTACCGCTTGGTGTTACAATTGTATTGTCTCCCTGTGTGACTGGAGCATCTGAGTCCACAGTTAATGGGGCTGGGCAGAAGCGCTGCTGCTGAGTCTTGTAAGGAATGCTGCAAGTGTGTGTTCTTGCACGAAGATATATAGTGCAAACTAAAAATCATTATTTTGCTCTGTAATGAGCATGCCTCGGTATGTATCTGGTCCTGCTTGCTTGGAGCTGCTTCCTGGGGCAGATGCTTGCTGTGCTCCTCTGCTCAATTTCACTGATGTAGCCCCAGGTACTGAGGCTTCACTTCCAGCGTGTAGCTGATTTCCTTGTATCTGGCAAATTCAGGTGTCTCCCTTTGTTTTAGATGGAGTGACAGCACAGTTCCATTTTTTTCCTGATTTTAATGTACTTTCAGACATATTCCCTATATCTATTTGCATAAATACGCATATTTTTTGCAAAATATTTTTTTAGAATTTTTTTTTTACAAAATATTTTTTAAGCCCTTGGAAAAAAGCATGGGAAAAGGCACTAGTAATTACGCAAAATGTATTTTTGTTTGGAAGAAAGAATTTATTCCGTAATAAAATGGAGGTGTAGCAGTAATTGGTCTCGCTTCAGATCCTGTGCAGCTGGCGTAATAATACTTCTGTAGCATACAGAAAATTGCAGCTGACCTCAGCATAGCATTTCAGGTACTGTTGTGCCTTCATCTTGTGCCAGAAAAAGATGCTACCTTTATTAGCAGTTGAAAGAACAGTGCAGTTCGTTTAGTTTCTGCAGGGCTGTTCGGGCTTTGACAGAGGGGGTTGGACTAGATGATCTTTCAAGGTCCCTTCCAACCCCTAGTGTTCAACAATTTTGTGAATTCTAGCCTGTACTCTTTTACTGTTATACTGAATAAACAATATCACAGCTTCATGAGAATAGAACCAGAAACTACAAAGTGTCCCTGAAACACAAAATGAGAAATCTTAAACTTTCATAATCTAGATTCAATAACAGGCATAAAAAGTAAAATTTTTTCCCCCCACCTTATTTATTCCAATATCTAACCAAGTATTTATTTTTGTTCCCTTTCGTTAGATTTGTTTGACTGATCACAGCTCTGCCGCTCAGCTTAGAGAGCGTACTCCTGGATTTCAGTCAGAACTGTTAGCTACACGCTTTTCTATATGAATTAACTGAAGGCTTTGGGAACATTGTAATTCACTTCAGATGCTGAGATGTGGTATTTAGCATTTTGTAAGTCTCACCTTTCCCAAAATCCCCAAATAACTCAGCCTTTGCAACAGCTGCCTTGAAGAACTTGCTTTGAAGAATGTTAGTTTTAAAGCCAAAGAAAAGTATCTTTACGCTAGTTTGTCTGTTACAGACCAACAATGCACTTCTCAGCTGTACTTCGCTCTGAAACTGCTGTTTGTGCAGATTCAGCATTGTTGTTTGTAGAAATTAATGTCAGAAATAAGGACTTCAAATTTCATTTACGTGATTCCATACACCAAGAGTAATTAAGCATATAGCAGTTAGCCTGTCCTGCAGAAATATTTTTCTCCAGACCATATCCTGCCTTTTTACTGTCAGATTTTGCCATGGGAGGACAACGTACTCATTGTAGAAGCCAAATTGCCACTTTGAGAAGAAGGACATTTACTTCTCTTCTACTAACTGAAAACCAATCAAGGTTAAAATCAGATTAAATATATGTTTTTATGGCTCCTTGTTGACTTTCCTTGCTGTTATCAGTGAAATTGACAGCAGACGCCTATGAAAAGATATTGGAGATATTTAGGGGCGGGGAGGGGGGAAAGCAATAATGAACCTATGGGATCTCATGTTATACAGGGAACTCCAGCATTTTGTCTTGGTCAGTCCTGCTGTTGAACAATGTTGGAGAGAACTGTCAAAAATATGCCTGTTTGGTCATTATTGTTTTTAGATTGCACCTTATACGGGATGATTAAGATAGCAACGCTGCAGGAAGAAGAGGCAGATGCTGGTTTTGCTTGTCTTTGGAAGGGTGACTTCAGTGTCAAAATGCAGAAGGATGAAATTTTAGCTTTGATGAAGTCTTCAGGTCTGGAAGACTTTACTCCATGTTGGGTTTTTCTCATTTGTACTTACTCTCTTTTGACAAGTCTGGATTATCTACAGGAAAAGTGAAAAAAAAAAAGTGTGTCTTGCTCATGGAGAGAAAATACACCTGTATAAGGATGACATAAAGGAACATATTAGGCTTCTTCTCACATAATCAAACTCCACATTTTCAAAATGTTAGTTAGAATTTTGGAAGAAAGATAATTGCTAGTGATGTGAAGCAAATCCAGTTTTCTACAGCTGGCTTGTTTTCCCTTTCCAAGAACTGTTACATTGGAGACTATTTTCTCTATGGAAAATTGCCTCTAAGTGAAATGGTGTAATCTAATGAAAATATCCTTTTTTCTTTTTTCTTTGTTTTAAATTTATTTATTAGATGTCTGTAAAACATGCAGCTTTATGTTTGTGAAGGGTTGTGTGTCTGTGTGTCATTACCTGATTTAGATCTGCTTGTTTCGTCCTGTATTCTTGACCTTATCTCTGGACACTGTTTTCACAAACTCTTAACTCTTTTTCTTTGGCATCTCTTTTGTGGATTTGCTGCTTCCTTCAGCCTCACCTCAAGGTCAGTATTCACTTTTAATAAGGGCGTTTATAAGACTATTGCCTGTTCAGCTAAAATTGAGATCTTGCAGAAGATTACATGATCTGTAGAAGATCAGAGATTGGATTAAGTCTGTGTAGGAGGTTGGGTTGGATAGGGTGCACGTTTGAAAGAAACTTGTACTTGAAGGAAAGAATTTATATCATCCTCCTGTAAATCAGTGTTTTAAGTGCCCTGGGAAGAAGGGAGAAGGGAGAAGACCTACCAGTGAAGTCTTTCAAGGGAAAAAAACTGCAGGAACAGGAATCTGAAGCATGACAGTTTTAAATATTATTGCTTTTGTCTGTTACTTCAAGAGGAGAAAAGATTGAACATTAGCCATATTCTCTGATACATGCTGTTGGGTGCAGACTAGCTCCTTTAAAATACTAGTCATACATAGTTTATACTAGTCATATGTACTTTAGCTGTTGGAATTTTATCATTGCATCTGCATCTGAAACCTTGCAGAGTTGTTGCAGATCTAGTTTTGGTGCAGTTTAAGTGTGATGTGCTGTCAGAAAGAACCAAGAACTGAGGGTTAAAGATAAGTAAATTAGCAAGAGGATAAATTTGTTGAAAGCACAAAGTGACAAACTAGTGAAGAAAACCTACCAAGAGACAACATGTTTTGAAGTCTTTCAGCCGTGGCTCAGTTTTATATTTTCATATTTTAAAAGCAGTTGCTAAACATAGATTTGGGGATTTCAGTGAAGTAGCTAGGAGTAAACATCTATGGCCTAGAAAGTACGTTATCCAATCCCTCGGTTGTCTTTGAAATGCTCTGAAACTGTTCTGGATTCTAGTATTTGCTGATAGTCTGTTTGGTAGAAAGCATCTGTGACTCCTGACGAAGGAATGATGATAATTGTTTCAGGCAGTGTCTTTGCCGAGAAAGCCACTACTTAATGACTGAAGTTCTGAGTTATTGACCAACATCCGACTTTTCTATTCCTGATTAACACTGTGAAAAATGTGGTGGTGAGTGGAATCCCACGATGCTGCGATGCTGCTGACGCCTTCAAATTGTGTCGGCATTCTGACCTTGGTTTGGCACAGGCACTGCACTTGTGGCCTTGGCTGCCTGTTTTGCTTCCTCCCACAAACCGGGGGAAGGTTGGAAGTTAATCATGTTGTTGTCCATCAATACCTTCCGTATTCAGTGTGTCGTACTGGCATGCTTGTAATTGCTGGGGAGAGGAGGGCTGTCCTTGAATGATCCTCTTTCTTCAGATCCCAAAGAGCTTTTCTGCCCTGTGAGTGTTCTCCTGTGAAATACACACAGTATCTTTTCTCACACGAGCAGGACTTCTACTGCATAGTTTGTAGTTGCCAGTTGTCACCGTGAGTGGAGTTTGATGTGCTTTGTCTGGCAGATAAATGCCTAAATGTTGTAGAATCCATCTGTCAAAGATAATTCTGCTTCAGTCCGTACGGCTATAGGTTTTTATCAGTGCCTGCACCGATGCTGGAATTTGTGATTTTGGTGGTCGTGGTTTTGGTGTGGATTTTCTGAGACCTGATATGATTTCACTTTCTCCAAACAATGTAACCATAACTTCTATTTCTCTCCTTTAGAGGGTGTTGGAAAATTTGGCTAGAGAATGACTGTGGTTTGAAGTGGCCAAGAGTTAGGATCTTTGAAGAGTTTTCTACAAGATGTTAAATAGATTGTCCATTCTGTCCTCCTAGTTTCTTATTTGCTTTATTAATTACTACTTTTTCCACTTTTTAAAACTGATTACTATCATGGATAGTTGCTGCTAAGGACAAGCAGAAGAATTACAGGGGTTGCAGTACCGCTTGTTTTCTTTCCAATGCATTTCAGTGCTTGCCTAATTATCATTAACTCCTTCTGTGATGTTACATTCTACCCTAGAAGCTACTATGAGAGCCATAGCTTTGTTTGTCTCTTAATGGTGTAAAGCAGTTATGTTTTTTTTCAGGCATCAAGGCAAATGTGTCTCCCTGGAAAAAGAGCTGAATATGTGAAAAAATGTATTAGGTATATCTGTCCTCTGGAAACAGGATGAAACACACTGAATTATATCTGTTCTTACCAAGAACAGCTTTGCTTCTGTAATCAGTGCAAAACCTCTGAATCTGCCCATCTATTAAGCTTTCATCATCTCCCTCTTGTCGCTATGCTGAGTGAACCAGAATGTCATAGTGTAGTCCGCATCACTGTTGCTGTTATGACATTTATTTCCTGCTCAGAAGTCTAAGGGCCTAAACTAGATGTCGTAGTGATTCATAGTAAATAAAACAGAAGGCGTGGGGATTAAAGGACTTTTCCGTAAGGAGGTTTCGCTAAGCATCTCTGTTGATGACAGCTTTGCATAGAGAATGTCCGATGCTGAGTTGGAGAGTAACAATCCCAGTAACACAATTCTGGTGTCGTTACCTGCAGCAATGAAAAAAAAAATAGAAAAATACCACAAAGTCGTACGCTAAAGTTCTTTAAAGTGGTTCTTATGTATAAATGTCAGAAAAGTTGAGTTGGAAAAAGATAAAAAGACTAACAAAATGCTATAGTGAGCAGCTGTATATTTTTCAAGGAAAGAACAAGCTATAATGGTAAAGCAAAAGCAAGATTTCTGGCTTCAAATTGTGTAACAAACAGTTTAACTGCTTCAATTTCTTTTTTTTTCATTTAGCTTTAATTTGTCACCATTATTTACATATATATATATAAATATAAAAATAGCTGTAATAGTAGGACAGGAGGCCTCTCAAAGAAGCCTCGTCTTTTAGTGTCCTACTTAGTTTACATCGCATGGGTAATTGTACTGTCTGTCATCTTTTGAAGCAATTAATCCAGGTCTTAAGAGAAATCATTTTTCTGGATTTTTTTTGCTGTGCAAAAGAGAATTTAATGCAATAGGAAGTAATAAAAAGGACTGTAAACCTTACTTCTGCACAGCAAAGTGGCTTGGTGATTAGATGAGTGCAGGCTGGTGGCATGAATCCAGATAAAAGTCTGCTATGAGTGTTCTTGTAAAAATAAATTATAAAATCAAAAATCAAAGTAAAACCAAAAAACTGAATTTGAGGGGATTATTTTGGTCCTTTGTCCAGATTCTTTAAGTTAAACATAACACATCTAACCAGCAAAGAAATATTCAAAATGTAAAAACCTCCTACAAGAAAATGACAGATAATATTACACAGAGAATTAAGCAAATACAAGAAATTCAGGATACTATTCAATAAATAACTGTGTTTTAAAAAGAAAACACAATAGAAAACAAAAAGCAAAGTGCATAGTTAGAGGCCTAGAGTCTATGTACTTGTGTTTTTCTCATTGTGATGGAAATAACTTTATACAGTGTGCCATATACTACTGTATCTCCAGGAAGCTGTGTATCTGAGCACTGAGAAAGTGGCTGAGGCAGTCTGGAGAAATTTCACTGTAAGTATGGCTGACTCCTTAGTTTCATACTTTCAGGAGACTGGCCTTCTTTCTGTCACCATGCTGGTCATTTGCCACATCAGAAAATGATAAAAGTTTCCAGTCAGCAATGGTTAGTTTTAGCTCAGCAGGGCCAGGTATGTTGTGTTCTGAGAAGCTTCCACTTAAATTTCCTTGGTCTCTAAAAAATAACAATCTGTAATAGTTGCTTTCTATTTAACGTATTTTTCCTTTATTCCTACTTGGAGCAAAAACTGCTTTATGGATTTCTTTGAAGTACTCTGCTTGTAGCAGTTGTCTATTCCTTGTGAGTGAGAGGTAAGATGCAAGATGATAGTGGGGAAAGGAAGAAATGCAGGCGTCAAACTTGTTGACTGCGAAGGCTGGGTGGTGATGAGCATGGTTTTCCTTAAAACAAGTCACTGGCATGGTCTTTCAAATTTGCTTTAGTTGCAGTGATATATCAGAGCTTTCTTCCTCTATTTGAAGTGGAATCTGTAGCTTTTCTGTTAAAAGTCCTTTTTTCTTGCCTCATTTCACGGCGTCTTAACAAAGCAAAGTTGTTCACAGCCGTACAGCATCTCAGAATTCTCACTTTTCTGCAGTCTTGCATGATCTGACTTCTTTCCAGTTACCTGCTGTAATTAATTTAATTATATGAGGCAGTGATGAGTTGTTTTTATTTTTGTGTTACTGCTGGTTTAAGTACATGTGTTCACAAAACATGCGGCTTTCCTATGGAAATTTGAACTGAGATAGCATTAGAAAGATGTGTGACTGGATATGGCACTAGGGAGGATGCTTCTGTGTCAACAGCGTGCTGTAAATTTTGAAGATCTCAGAGTCAAATGCTCTGAGACATTAGAGGAATCCCTCACAATTTGCTTTTTTCAGGTATAGCACAGAAAAATGACTTTTTGCCATACTATTTGAAAGATCAAAATATAACTTTATTTTTAGAAGACATTTTAAAATGTGTCTTCATGTTAATATATCCTAAAGTTAATAAATTAGCTAGCATGTCGAAATGAGGTTGCTGCGGGAGCTGGCTGATGTCATAGTGAGGACTCTTTCTATCATCTTCAAAAGCTTGTGACTGTCAGGGAAAGTTCCTTATGACTGGCAAACATCACACCCATCTTCAAGAGAGATCAGAAGGAGGATACAGAGGATTGCAGGCCAGTGAGTGTAACTTCCCGCCCTGGGAAGCGTATGTTGTCCTCCTTAGCTTTCAGCTTCAGTCCAGTTTTAACTTTATCAATCCCACTACCATCAATAGTACTGACCAGATTGGTTCCACTCTGAATGCCGGCAGAACTCAGATTGTCTGCAAACTTCCTCTTGCCTTTTTGAGTGGCTTATGCCATGTTTGATGAAGTCCTGCATGCTGGCAACTAAAAGACAGGTGATATAATGCAACTTTAACCTACAGGTATATGCAAGGGTAAAGAATCTTAGTGATGCAGGCTCAGAAGGAACCTCTGTCTTTGAAAATACATTCTTTTGGGGGCAGCTGCTGTCATACATTTTCTCTTTTACCAATATGGTGTTCAAGTGTTGTTTCTTTCTCTAGGCCTGCCTTACTCTGCCATAATCTGCATTCTGTGCTCACTTAGTTCCTTTAGCCTGCAATATTAAAAAAAAAAAAAGTGTATTATGTTTAATTTTTGAATTTTCAGCTGGTAGGATTCTTGTATTTGCTGGATATGCCTGAATTCCTCAGGTGATTCTACCAAATAAATAACAGCATTAACATTGCTAACCTGAAAACAACTACTAGATAGGTATACACTTTCAATTCACTTTTCAGTGGACAATTTTTCACTTTACATTGATAATACCAGCAGAAAGTTAGCAATGTGTAAGAGACATGAACAAACCAGAAATAGATCTTTTTTCTTTTTTTTTCTTGCTAACTCCTTCTAGCAATATATACATAAAAAATATAAGAGCAAACACTTTTTCAGTATTTGACATGTCAATGTATTGTAAAGGGTTTATACCCCATTAATCAACATAAGGTTTCTTTTCTTTTAGCATTGCTTGCTTGTTCCCTGTTCACTTGCACCTCGCACAGAAAACCTTTCTTTTCTTTTTCATCAGTTTGTTTTAGGCCATCCTGTATGAAAAATCCTGGCAGAGAGCATTAAGTGAAATAACTACTAAAAATGTTTTTAGGCTACTGCAAAATGGCACTTCATACTGCAAAAGTGACCACTGACTTGGAATGTCAAAAAGTTGATTTTTCTGGTGCATTTGGAGTATAAAGCTTATTTAATAACTGCAACATTTTGTGTAATTTCTTCTTAAAGGAAATTTTTTATTATCACATTTCCCAGTTTAAGGGACTGTTCCCTACGTTATAATGAGAATAGTTTTTTGTAGAGACCATGCAGTGGCATTATATAATGGCTGTCAGTGAGGTGCAAATATCCATCATTTTTCACTCCTTCGTTTACACCATGCCTTCTTCCCTTTCTTTTATCCCTTGCTTTCCATACAGATTTCGCATTTTAATATGGATTATGCAGATGCCTTTGCTCAAAGAGATGGGGCATGGCATGCAGTTTTTGTCAGTTTGTTTCCTTTGACTGCTTAATTCCATGTTCCTTTTGAGTGTGCTTGGATCACACGAGCAAATGACGGCTGAAATGTAGCTGAAGGAATCTACCTTTTATTTGTAAATGCTTCAAGCTTCAAACATTATAGTAACTTGGGCAAAAACCTTATAGAATGAACAAAATGCGGACATATGGAAGATAATTTTTAAATAATACTGTGTTGGTTAATGTTAAAGGCATGAGCACATGCGATTCCCAACTTACTCTAATTTTTCTCCTAAATTATGTTGTGAAGCTTCTGGTAGCATCGTCTCTTTTGCGCCTGTTTCCTGCCCTTACTTCTACAGGTGCGTCATGCTCTTGCTGAATGCATCGTTTTCCTAAAAATGGCTTCTGTCCTGTGTCTATAAAGAAACAGCAGATCCCTAAACTCAGGACCATTCTCACTCTCAAGTTTAAATTTATTCTTCTCAGAATAAACAGCTGCTGGAGAGGAAAACAATTGCTTTATAGTAGCTTCCGTTCAGATTTCATTCAAACCAGCCAGCTGCCATCCCTCAGTCACCTCATGCACCCTATCAGAACCAAAGATTTTCTCAGTGCCTCTAAAACTGAAATGTAGCACCACCAGTGAAGGGTTTTTGATGTTCTATGTCCTTGGTTTGGGAAGGAGCCTTGGGTATCAGCACTGCATAACCTATAAACCTACAGCAATTCTTTTCACTTACTGGTCTCAGCAGAGTGTCTTGTGCATAGTTCTCCAAAGTTTAAGGCTTTCTTCCAAAGTAAGTTGGATGTTTTGGTAGTTCATGTGGCTCTGTGTTAATTTCCTTTCTCGTGAAAGAAGAATTTAAAAGATTTTAAAGAGCACAGATGAGCTGCTGACACTTTTCCGCTACAGATGTAATCTTCCCCAGGTCCATTTTTTTTTTTTATAAACAGAAATACATCTTGTTAGATTGCAAATAACTACAAGGAAAATCTAATCTCAAGCCAAGAGACACTGAGTTTGATTAAAGCAACATGGCTTTTTAAATTTTTATTTAGTCTAAAGGATCTGTACACTGCTACATTCTTCCTTAGATCTTCCTTAGCAGAAAGCACTTAACAACACCCACCAAAACCTCTAAAGGAATTTCAGTTGATTTCTTGAAAATTCCAGAGAGTACGTTTTCGTGTGCATCCTGGAATAGTAGAGAATGCTTTTTGAATTATAGGGAGAGAATTTAATTTCAAAGTAGAAAAGGAATGGAACTTCCCTCTTCTCTTTCTGTATAACCTATTTTGACCATAGCCTCAAAATTCTTCATTAGATTTTCAACAATGCTTATATTTCTCAACCTGCAATGTTCATGATCATATAAAAAGATAGAAAATTTATATAAAATATATGACATGCCTGCTAGGAATATTTTTCTTGACAGCAAAGGCTGTTGTGTGTTGATCTTTGCTAATGATTATAAGTATTCCCCAATTACTTGGAAGATTAATTCATTGAAGGGAGGTAGAAAGTAGCTTGGTGACAGCCTACATCAAGACAGTTGCCCTGGTAAAAGGATCAGGTCAATTAAAATCTCAATTTTGCCTCATTTGTCTTAAGGTCACCAAAAAGAAAGTAGTTCACTGAAGTAGTATAATTGTCTAGATAAAGAATTTATCTTCCCCAGAAGGTACTCCAAACTAGAGATAATTTAATTAATGAACTTTGTGATTGCTGAAGGTATCAGTGAGAGTATATTTCAGATATCTGAATCATGAGGCATTGTTGTCACTGGAATACGATTTTTTTTTCTGTGCTCCTTCAAAATTCATTAAAAAATAAAGTGTTCAGAACACTCACAGACACACTTACTAGTTCTGTAGCAGATCCAATTACTGTGAAATGGTAGAAATCCTTTCTCAAATGCGTAAGCCAGTAACCCTGACCATGCCCATTGCTAAGGCTATTGCAGAAGCCTCCAGTGAAGAGAAGCTCATAAATGTTGCCTGCAACACTCACTGACTTCCCCAGAAACCCCGTGGCGTTCGCTCAACTTGCAAAGTATTTCTAGCTGTATTCTGGAGTCCTACAGCTGGACAGCACATCTAAATAGGTTTAGCTCCTCCTCTGACAGAGCTGTAAGTACCATCTTCTCAGTCTGTCAGCAGTATATTTATTACAAATAATGCTGCTGTCCCCATTTTCGAGGCAGTCAAATGTCTGTAACAAATCATCTCTGTAGGCAGTCTTCATGTTAACCTGATGTGAGCTGTCAAAGCCAGTGCTACAGAATGTATTTCACACGAAGCGATACCTCTTAATAAATCTGCTTGATAAGCACTCGAAAGAAATACGCCAAACATGCCCTTCTGAGACATTGTGTTACCAGGATGTATTGGGTTGGCTCAGCTGGATTTTGG
>NW_009719815.1:0-836 GCF_000703405.1 Apaloderma vittatum
GTGAGAAGGGGCAAGAAGTGCTCAGCTTTTCTGTGAGTTTCCTTAGGCATCTCACAGAACTTGTCCTCTCTACAAAACAATGTCCTTGGAGGCTCCTCAACACTGGAGGTCCAATCTGGGCCACTTTAAAGAGTTGAGGTTTTCAGAGTAGACAGAGATTTCATCTGTTGTCCCAAATTCATGCTTCTTCAAGACCGCATGAAATAGCCGGAGTCTTCTCAGAGTGTGCTCCTAGACTTGGCAGTGAGGTTGCCTTAAATTACAACTTGGGCATTGCTGCTTTGTACACCACAACAGCCTTTGTGGAGATGAAGAGGGCAATGCCTGAAGAAAACCTCAGCTGATATCTGATGCCAGTGGTCAGGCTGACCAGCCCCATGGCTATTGGTGACCACTGGGACTCCCTAGCAAAGTTGGTTCCCCCAGCACAGAGAGGACAGAGCTGTTCCAAACTCCCCAAGGTACCTTGACCTCACCCAGGCAGCCAAAAAAGCTTTCAGGTTTACCCAAGGTGCACAGGTGGTTTTGGTTATTTCACTGTAGTAGCAGGAAGGCCCAAGAGTGACAGTGGCATTGGTAAGACCAATCTTTGGCTTTTTCTTGCTTGGGCCATGTGCTTTTCCCTGACTGTTCAACTTCTGCTTGAGCACGTGCCTGACCTCCGGGTCCTTCTGTTGTTGCAGATGAAGAGCAGAGGACGAGAGCTCGCCAGGTGGACAGTGAAATGCTGGTGCGGGAGGTCCCTCAGCCCCCGTGCCATCCCACCCCCAAGCAGCTACGTGTGCAGCAGCGGCCACTGCCCCAGCCCCAGGGGCAGCCACAAAGGCTGCCCCCCC
>NW_009719815.1:867-15413 GCF_000703405.1 Apaloderma vittatum
GTCCCCGGCCCCGCACCCAGCAGAGGACTCCAAACCACCCCAGAGAAAGATCTTGAATATTTAGCTCTGCGAGGGACAATAGTGTCTCCCTGTTCCGCTATTCACTGGGGAAAGAAAGTTTTCAATAGTTAAGAACTCCTGCCCAGCCTTGGGTAGTGCTCAGCTATGAAACAGCAGCTTTCGTCGCAGAAAATTAGAGAGAGCATCGAATGGAGATGAAGAGATCCACTGGAGGAGATTCAAGGTGATGGCCATTCATCCTTGTGGACATTTTTCTTCAAGTTTCTCCATGTTAAAATATAGAGCACTGAGCTTTGAAACCTGTGTCTTTCTGTGATTTGCTTATTTTTACCACACCTTGTCTTTCTGCATTTTGGATGGATTATATCAAGAGGAAGCTAAAGTTCTTGTGGGACAACATGAGCCTAAGGATCCTGTAGGATTTTGTCATGTACCTTTCCTTTCTCGTGCCACACATCAGGACATGCCTCTGGCTTCAGCATCAAATGCATGACCTCCTGGATCAAAAAATAGTTGTATATAATTAAATGCTTTTCTCGTGTTCTCTGGCATGGAGAAGGAATTACTGAAAAGAGATGTGAGAGCCTTAGAGCATCTCTGTGGGAGAAATGCAAATGAAATGAGTGAATTTTTTTCACTTTCTCTACAATGTTTAGAACAAGAAACCACGGGCTTCAATTGCAGCACAGGAGAGTTAGGTCAGCTTTTATTTTTTTTTTCTCCCCCTCTCAAATGAAGCACTGAAATAGATTTCTGGGAGATCTCCAGCACTGGGGATTTCAGAGGGCAGAGGAGGCAACCAGCTGTGAGGCATCTTCATCCTGCTGAGGACTAGGGGAACATGCTGCATGGCCTCTCCAAGGACTGCTTCAGCTCCATTTGAAACTTTATTCTCATCATAGTTCTGTTTGGCTCTCCAGACAATTTTTTTTGGTCATAGGAGAGGTCTGGTATCCATGGGCTCATGCAAAAAGCATTACAAACTGCTGAGCAGTCTGATTACTAGTGGTGTTTTCTGAATTGACATTGTAGGGCCTCTTGCTGATGATGAGTGGCCATGTCCCTTGATTTTGCTACTGAGCACCTGATTTATAAACAAGTGATACAGAACTGCTGAGAGATCCCCCCTTGCAAACAGAGAGGTTGGACTGCACTAACTGCACCTGCATCACCCTCAACATGCTGGACAAACACTGCTCGCTCCTCTGGTCCTTGGAGATGTTCCTACCTGCCCCTACTGGACAGCTGAGGAGCCAAGACGGGTCTTTTAAGAGCAATGTCTAAACGGATACATGGGCCCACCTGGTATAAGAGGCAGCACAGGTGGAAGAGGAGAGAGTTGTGAGAGCCACAGAGTCAACAGACATCCAACTATCACACTCTTGTGTTGGGCAGAAGAATGTGTGGTACCTATTCCACACTTGATGATCCTACAGGGGAGATAAAACAGCCATGCCTTCTTTCTCCTCAGAAATATGACTATTTTTAACTCCTGGTACAAGGGCAGGGAAGTAACTTATCAGGGAGAAGGAGGTCTCTCCCTCCTCCAGAGCTCAGTCACTTTGCTTGAACTCCATTGGCAGACACAGCCCTAGGAGTGTCATTTGCTCTCTGCAGCTTGTTTTAGGGCTTTTGCTATTTAAAGTTGCATTTGGCAAACATTTTGTGGTTTATTTTGTATGTCTATTCCATCCCTGTACTGAATGAATAAAGATAAAAGTGGGTGGGGAGGATCTTAGTTCACATCTGTGCTGGCACTTTGGTATCTGGATCTGACTTTGGTACAAAGGAGGCATGAAAAACATTTTGGTCCCTGACCCACAGAAACAGGGGTGCGGGAGTTTTCATACCAATCTCTGCAAGGTTCTGGCTGCTACCTGAGTGTCAGCAGCTTGGTGGGCTCAGGCTGGTGTGAGTGAGCACAGCTGCTCTGCCTATCCTGTGAGGCTGGAGATTTGTTGGTGCCCTCTCTAAAGCAAGCAGCTGAGCTGAGACTCCTCTGTGGGTATGTGAGTAATGGTCTTTCCTGGGAGAGAAGTCACTGGGGCCTGAGGAGGAGGGTGGGCTCCTCTTGGGACCCCTCCATCACTGATTAGTGCTCTCTGTGCCCTGGGTTTAACAGAGCTGCAAGGAGATGCTCCTTCCCCATGGCTGAGGCGTGGTGAGCTTCTGTCTTGCCTCTGAGAGACCATCCTGGGCTTCCCAACCAGCTGCTGCTCTGAGGCCTTCTCTGACTGGTGCTGGTGGGGTAACATTTGCAATAGCTCCTCTCAGAGGAGCACGATTGCTTGCGTGAGGTGGTGCCACGGCGACTCTGGCCCAGCACAGAGGTGCGCCTGCTCTTCCAGCAAGGAACTGGAGCATGAAGCTAAGTCATGCCCAGGATAGGAATGGGAAGTAAAAAGCTTTTCTGCTTTTGCTGGCCAGAAACTGAGTCCAGTCTGGCTGTGATCTGTGAACTGTTGTCTCAGCTTAAGGTATGTAAGGGCTGAACATGCCCAAAAGCTGCCCGTGGATCCCCTTCCTAGGGAGCAGGGCTGCCAGTGGGCACCCAGAACACAGGGCAGGCCAAAGTGGGCATGAGTGAGGTGTGGAGGTGTGTATCTTACTACTGTCTTCCTCCTGGCCGCTGTAACGACAGGCTAAGAAAAGCTGTCTCCTCTGGGTTACTAGACTCTCTCCACAGCTAAATGTTTCTTTCTTACATGCTAAGAGGCTCAAAGCTAAGTAAAAAGAGTTGAATTCAGCCCTGTTGGGTGGTTTTGCACCAAAACACAGTTCTCTGTCAGGAAGACAAGAAATTACTATGAGCACAGGACAATTCTGCGCAATGGGAGTCCTGTCAGGGCAATATATATTTTTGATCGATGCCCTTTTTTAATAATCACCGTTGGTTTTGTGATGCCTCACGTTTGTTCCTGATACTCTGTAACAGACAATACTTGTCCAGTCCTGAGCTCTACTTGGTGCCTACTTGAAAAGTCAGCAGTTTTTCTGAACATGTGTCATGGAGCATTCAAACCTTACGGTTTTATGCTGTAGAGGATGTTTCGATTCTGGCAAATCAGCTGACAGCGAGACATAAGAAATAACAGGAAGTGCCCAGCTCTGGTGATACTTGCTGCAACCTTTCTTGGTTCTTCTTTCGTAGACACATCTACCAGTGAGTCATACAACATGAAGTGGTTTTCCCCATTGTTAAGGGGGATGAGACGAGAGGGCTGACGTGTTAAGCTGTGCTCTGTAAGGACACTGCCTTGTCCTCCCTGATGGGAGAGATGTTGCCTGAGTGTTAGCAGGGATCAGTTTTGCTTGGTGGTGTGCTGCAGAGCCAGTGTTCGAGGAATGGAAGTGCAGCAAAGATCCGTAGTTGTGCCATGGTCCACAACTATTCAGTTGTGCAGGCTGAGCAGGCACCCAAAAGAGCAGTGATTGGTTGTATAAAAGACAGAGATCTTATATTCCAGTCTTAATCTGCATGACATCATCAGCACTTGCTGCCCAGACTTGGCCTTTCTGGTAAAGTAGACAAGACCTGCTTGTATCTCAGCTGGGTATTTAAAGTCCAGAGGGAGGATCTCTTGCTTCTGGCACAGACAGTGCTGGAGCTAGCTAGATAATTTCATTTCTAAAATAAAACTCTGAGCCTGTAAAAGGTTAAGTAGGAAATTATGGCTAGTTCAAATGTCTTTCTTGGGATGCTTGCCAAAATGATGCTATGGGGAAAAGATACTGATTTCTGTAACATATCTTCAGAGTCTAGTGTGGAGATAAATCCCAACTGGGAACTGTTCCCTGTCATCTCCCTTCTCCATTCTGACCAACAGGGCACCATCCCCTCAGCTGTGCCGAAGCCCTGCAAAAGGCTTAGGAAATTCAAACTGTAGTGCTCTGTGGGGTCTGCAGTGGGCAACAGGCAAGAGCAGAGCTCAGCTAAGCGGGCAGGGTGTTTCACCAATGCTTGTTGCAGGTGCTGTGAGCAGGGTGGCACGGCTGTCACCTTCTGATCCCCAAACTGGCTGATGGTCATCCCAGGCCCAAAGGGATCGATAGGCTTGTTCATGTGATGCAGGTGATAACAGAAGAGGTCTACCCTCAGACTTTTGGATAAGATCAGTTTCTAGTAGCTATCAAGCTTATGAACTAACCCTGCTGGGTGATGCTGTGGGAATATAAAGAGTTGATTGAAGGAGAGCCCATTAAGGGGCTCTGACAAAAAGAAGTGGCCTCCTCTCCCACTTTCATCTCAGAGGAGGGATGCCAAAGCCTTTTCACCTCCCCCTCCCAACAAAGTTGTCCTTCCTTCCCTGCAGATGGGAGTTTACAAAAACACCTTTTCCCATCCTTGCAGCCCAGATGGTCCCTTGAGCCATGGATCAGTAGAGGCCATAGGAGCTCTTCTCTCCCGCAAGGGTGCAGCTTTAGCCTTTATCTTTGCAGAAGGTTGCCAGAGCAACTGCCCAAGGGGCCTCTGATAACCTCCCAACCTGAAATTTCCCTCTGCTCTGCTGCTGGAGAGGGAGGGAGCTGCAGCTCTGCAGGCAGAGGGTGAAGTCACTGTCCCAGTGCAGCTGGGGCTGATTTGCCATAGCTGGGCTCCATAGCTTGACCTTCTTCTGAAATGAAAGCCACCCCTGCCATGTCTGTCCTGAAAGACCAGAAAGCGAGTTGACACCCTGATGGCCTCCCAGTTACCCTTTGGTGGGGAGAATCGCAGTGGAAATAAGAAACTGAGCAAAATTTCTCACCCTTTGTGGGTTCTTCTGGCAGGACAAAGGCAAACGACCCCAAGCCGGTGAGGATGCAAATCTATAGTCCCCTCACCTCTGGTGAGGGGGAGTTTCTCTGTTCCCAAGAACAGCAGGCATCCAGGTGAACGAGACTTTCCAAAATCCACAGAAGAACAGCACGATACGGCTGCTGCTTCCTTTGACCTTCTACTGGAGCTTGGAAGGTGCAAAGAGGAGCTGTGGGGAGAGAGAGGCAGGTGTGTGAGCAGGTACCTCATCGGAATCGGTATGGGCATCTGCCACCTACTGCCCAAGGTTTCCTAGCTGGGATTTGGGGCAGAGGAGGAGGGCAGGGACCAGCTGGGCTGGCCCAGAGCATAAGCCAGGCTCCATGCATGTAACACGCTGGATAACAGGGCAGGTGGGAGGAATGGGCAGGCACAGAAACAGCTGCTTGAAAAGACAAGCTGGATGACCAGGAAGATTTGAATCATGTAACTTTCTTACACTTGCAGTCCTGAGATGAGGCTTCTGGGTTTTTTGCAGAGCTCTAATCTGAACTGTAATTTACCCTTTGGGCAGGGAGCATGCATTGCATGTCTTGCTGGGCCTCCTGCTTCCCCCTCCTTTTTTAATCTAAGGATGAGCTGCCTTGTTTTCACGTCCTGTGACACTTCCCCAGGCAGCGCTGCTGCAACGTAACTTTCTGATCTTTCTGATCTAGCTTTCCTTTCCTATAAACTGCCCAGACTGAGTGTTTTGGTTTTCCTCTTTGAATTACACCTCAACACTCTGCCTGCGTGCACACCAGCCTAAAGGCAGCATGCCCATAGAGAGGGAGGAGAGAGGACTTCCAAGGCACCCCGTGTGACTTTGGAGCATGGTTCTTCGTCATTCCTGCCCCAGGAAGCCCTGCTCCAGGTCACTTTGCTGCTGTCAGCCTTTGCCAGTGCTATTGGGAATGACCCCTGGCTCTGAAAGGATCGAAGAGGGGTACATCTCTTTGCTGTCTCCTGCCATGGGAGGTGCACAGCTGACGCTGACTCCCCCTTTTCCAAATCTCACTAAGCATGTGATGGGCCCTGTCTGCCCAGAGCTTGTTGTGCCAGCAGGCTCTGCTCTCCCTCCCTCAGCACATGCATCGCTGGTGTAAGCTGCTGGTTAGACTGAAGTGCACGCAGAGGGGAGGAGAGGACAAAGGCTAAGGCAGACCAACAGCTAAAGATGACCTTTAATTCTGCCCACCTGACTGTCAGCACCACCGACCTCAATATGGTGACAATTCCTTGCATGCCTTTGTTTTGGGTGATATTGTTAGACAGTTTCTGCCTTTGGTGCCTCTGAAATGTAATTTTTTGAGATAGCAGGAAGAGATAACGCCACAACAGAGACGCTCTCTGCACAGTAGCACTCATCGGTTGCATTTCCCACACGCTTTCTCTGCCTACATAACAACTGCAGGCAAGCATTTCAGGTTGCTGCCTGGCCTCCCACCTTAATTTCCAGCCCTGCTGGGTGGCGTGGGGCAGGTGAGTAAACATGGTGCAAAGGCAGGGAGTGCGAGTAGCTAGGAAGCCCCCATAACCCAAGGGGAAATGGTTAGTAACCCACGACACCACTAAGGCACACACAAGTCCATGGGGCCAGATGTGATACACCCAAGGCTACCGAGGGAGCTGGTAGGAGACACTTTCCATCATTTACAGTGGTGTAGGGCTGTGGCTTGGACTTGATGATCTTAAGGTCCTTTCCATTCTTGATGTTTCTATGATTCTATGATTTACCAGCAGTTTTGGCTAACCAAAGAGGTCCCAACTCACCTATAAGAAGGGCCGGAAGGAGGACCTGACCTACTTGAGGCTTGTCAGTCTCACCTTGGTATCAGAGAAGGTTAGGGAGCAGGTCATCTTGAGCGCTATTATGCAGCACGTAGAGGAGAGCCAGGTGTTCAGGCCCAATCAGCAGGGGCTTATGAAAGCTAGGTCCTGCTTGATTAGCCTGACCTGCTTCTATGACAAGGTGACCCACTTGGTGGATGAGGGAGAGATTGTGGAAGTTATCTACCTGTATTTTAGTAAAGCCTTTGAGACTGTTTGCCCATAGCATTCTCCTGGAGAAACTGGCTGCTCATGGCTTGGATAGGTGTACTCTTTGCTGGGTGAAAAACTGGCTGGATGGCTGGGCCTAAAGAGCGGTAGTGAATGGAGTTAAATCCAGTTGGTGGCTGGCCGCAAGTGGTGTTCCCCAGAGCTCAGTGTTTAGTGTCTATTAATGTTCTGGACAAGAGGATCAAACGTACCCTCAGTAAATTTGCAGGTGACACCAAATGGAGCATGACTGTTGATCTGCTAAGGGTAGGAATGCTCTGCAGAGGGATCTGGACAGTTGAATCGATGGGCTGAGGCCAACTGTAAGAGGTTAACAAGGCCAAGTGCCGGGTCTTGCACTTGACTCACAACAACCCCAGGTAACACTACAGGCTTTGAGAAGAGTAGCTGGAAAATTGTCCAGTGGAAAAAGACCTGGGGGTGCTGGTGGACAGTCACCTGAACACGAGCCAGCAGTGTGCCCAGGTGGCCAAGAAGGCCAACAGAATCCTGGCTTGTATCAGAAACTATGTGGCCAGCAGGACCAGGGTAGTGATCACTCCCCTGTATTTGGCACTGGTGAGGCTGCACCTTGAGTACTGTGTTCAGTTTTGGGTCCCTCACTACAAGACCTTGAGGTGCTGGAGCATGTCCAGAGGAGGGCAACAAAGCTGGTGAAGGGTCTTGAGAACAAGTCTCATAAGCCATGGCTGAGGGAACTGGGGTTGTTTAGCCTGAATAAAAGGAGGCTGAAGGGAGACCTTACCACTCTCTACAACTACCTGAATGGAGGTTGTAGCAAGGTATGGGTCCGTCTCTTCTGTAACAAGTAACAAGCAATAGGATGAGAGGAAATGGCCTCAGGTTGTGCCAGGGGAGGTTTACATTGGCCTTATGAAAAAATTTCTTCACCGAAAGAGCTGTCAAGCATTGGAACAGGCTGACCAGGGAAGTGGTTGAGTCACCATCTCTGGAGGTGTTTAAAAGACCTATAGATGTGGTGCTTGGGGGAGATGGTTTAGTGGTGACCCTGGCATTGCTAGGTTAATGGTTGGACTTGATCTCAGAGGTCTTTTCCAACTGAAACAATTCTATGATTCTGTGTGCATGGCATGGGCACTACTGGCAACTGGAGGGGAGAAGCACTGAAACAAAATTGTCTGCTGGCATCCCCATGCTGCATTTCTACGTTTACCACTTCCTGGCTGATCAACAATGATAGGCAGTAAGGCTGGTACATTAGGACAACTAGCCCTTGAAAGCACTAAGGTCCCTGCCCTGGAAAGGAGCTTTGTGCCAGAGGCCAGGAGGCTGGGGGCTTGCCCTGCTTTGCTCCTACTCCTGACCTCTTATCTCACCCTGATGGTATGTCCCATCCCCCAGTTGCTCGCCCTGTCCTGAGGACGAGGCAGATGGCAAATCCGTGAGAGCAAGGGCAGGCTGTAGCCATGGGATGCTCCTGTTCATATGCCTACTGGGGATAGCGTCCTGATTTCTCCTCTCATCTGAGAAGGGAGTACTTGTAGGTATCGATTGACGCTGGCATGACCGTTTGATTTAATTTCTACTTTCCTGGAAGGTTTTAAAGCTGCTAAACACGCCACCGGAGGGAGCTGTGTCTCCGAGAATGACTGTACAGCCAACAGCCTGTTCAACCCAAGGGCGGCTGCAAGGCCAGCGTGCTGCAGGCACACCTGTCACTGTAATAGCCAAAACTTCAATTTTAGTTGGCTTCAGTGTCATTTCAGTAGCCAGGGCCAGCATGAGTGAATGGTGGAATGAGGACGTTGTTCCTATTGCAAGGGAAGTGCCCGTATCCTAACCCCCAAACTCAGCCAGCAAAACTAATACACTTTTGCTGAGCTTACAGTTTCTATGGAATCTGTTTTTCTTTTAGCCATTTAAAAAAAGACAAGCTTAGCCAAAAGTCAGCCACTGCAAAAGAGGAACTGAGTAACATGATTTTTTTTTAAAAGACCACTGACAGGAAGGAAACATGTCTGCACAGCAAGTGACTTGTAGGAGCCTTCGGGCCCTGCAGTGGAAGTTAAGCACTGAATGTTGGGGAAGTTGCTGGTTTTCCAAAGGAAGATCTGTTTAATAAGGGAAAAGGTGTGGAAATAAATGGTGTTCCCATCCTCTTTCTTTATCAAACATTTCACCTTGCCTAGAAACTCGGGTCGCACATGGGCTGCCTAGTCTCACACTGTGGAGAATAGCGCTAGCTATTGCTGCCAAAGTGCACTCTCTTACCAGGCTCACTCTTGCCCAACCTGCCCCTCCTTCCTCGCCAACCCTGCACCACAGAGGTGGGGTGTGTTCTAGAGAAAAGAGTGTGGATATGTACATCTCTCTTAAATACCAGCTGCAGTAGACCTCTCTCTTGCTGTTGTGAACACCACATCAGGCAGATTGGGTCAGCTTTAGAAAAAACCACAAATTGCAGCTCTGAGGAGCCACAGGTGGTGCCAGGGTTAGAGGGGATGTTGACAAATATAAGGAGAGGCATTTTAAAATGGCAACTATAGAAGTAGCTGCGAATCTTCTTTCTCTCGAAGCATCTGTGCTAGAGAAGGACATCTGTGATGGAGCACCTGAGGCAAACGCAGGCGTGATGTCTTATCTAGAGATGAAAAACTGCATCACTACTGGCGGGTACCAAAGCATCTGTCTCAACTGACTCAACATATGCACACACATGTTAAGCAGTGAGAACTGTTGGTCCTCTCTCTCCTGAAATTCTGAAGGGCACATACTTCTGAAGCCCTAATAAGAAATAGCACAGGCCTAGATTGATCAGCAGGGAAGCAAAAGCTCTGCTTCTCCAAAGTATAAAATGAAGATGCTGCATCTGTTTGAAAAAAACTGCTGTAGGAAGGTGGGATGAAAGAAATTACATAGATGATACTTCTCAGTGGGAGGAGTGAGGCTTAGCCCAGCCCTGCAGACTGCACTGCAGACACCAACCCTCCGTGGGCTCAGCCTGGGGACAGGCAAGGCTGCCTGAGCCTGACATGCCTGGCTCATCTCTCACGTGGGACCTGGCTGCCCTGAATCTTCTCCCAGCTTAAAGTGGCGTGCAGGTGTGTGAAGAGCAAGCAGGTGGTCTCATGGGGCAGTTGCATCTTGGAAGCAGAAGTTTGTCTTCAAAAGGCATGGCTCCCAGCCCGGAACCCAGCCCATGGATCTCTGCCATGGGTCTGTTGGCAGCTTTAGCAAGCTAGATACCTAGCTATTGCTGCTTTAGGATCAGCCTTTAGTTAGTTAGGCACAACCCAGAGTGAACCAGGATGTCCTACCTAAAACATGTCACTGAAGATGTTCCCTGCGGAGGAATTGTTTGCATGAAGCATGGGAATTTTGTGATATGCCTGCTTTATACCCAGAGCTGGACCTTTACAGTGGTCCTGGGCTAAAGTCTCTGCTTTGGACAGTGAATGCCATGGTTGGAGGACGGGACGCAAAACTAAACCCATGCTCAAGGGGCAGATAGTCCATTGCTGCTCAGGGAACTGATGGCTGTTTGGTCTCACTGGCGAGAATGGAAATTTTGTGGGCCAGCTATACAATGATGACAACAACCTAGGGATGTTTTAGGGAAGCAAAGAAAACCCAGGGAACTACAGGCCAGTCAGCCTCACCTCCTTGCCAGGTAGAATCATGGAGCAGATCCTCCTGGTAATAGTACTAAGGCCATGAAAAATAACAAGGTGATCAGAGACAGCCAACATGGCTTCACTAAGCGCAAATCGTGCCTGACTAATTTGGTGGCATGACAAAGTTACAGCTCTGGTTGATATGGGAAAAGCAACTGATGTCATCTACCTGGACTTGTACAAGGCATTTGACTGTCCCACATGACATCCTTGTCTCTAAGATGGAGAGACATGGACTTGGTGGATAGACCACTCAGTGGGTAAGGAACTGGCTGGATGGTCACCCTCAAAGAGTTGTGGTCAATGGCTCGATGTCCATATGGACACCAGTGACAAGTGGAGTTCCTCAGGGGTCTGTTCTGGGTCCAGTGCTGTTCAACATCTTTGTCAGTGATATGGACAATGGAAACGAGTGCTCCCTCAGCAAGTCTGCTGACAACACCAAGCTGTGTGTTGCTGTGGACTCACTTGAGGGAAGAGATGCCATCCAGAGGGACCTTGACAGGCTTGAGAAATGGGCCAGTGCAAACTGCATGAGCTTCAATGAGTCGAAGTACAAGGTCTTGCACCTGAGTTGAGCTACTCCCAGGCATAAATACAAACTGGGCACAGAGTGGGTTGAGAGTAGCCCTGAAGAGAAAGGCTTGGGGGTGTTGATAGACGAGAAGCTCAACATGAGCTGGCAGTGCGCTCATGCAGCCCAGAAGGCCAATCCTGTCCTGGGTTGCTTTAAGAGGAGTGTGGTCAGCAGATCAAGAGAGGTGATTCTCCCCCTTTACTCTGCTCTTGTGAGACGCCACCTTGAATACTGCATCCAGTTCTGGTGTCCCCGCCATAGGAGTGATATGGGTCTGTTGGATCGTGTTCAGAGGAGGGCCACAAAGATGGTCCAGGGGCTGGAGCACCTCTGCTATGAGGACAGGCTGGGGTGACTGGGATTGTTCAGCCTGCAGAAGAGAAGACTCTGGGGAGACCTTATAACTGCCTTCCAATACCTGAAGGGAACCTATGGGAAGGCTGGGGAGAGACTTACAAGATTGTACAGCGATAGGACAAGGAGAAATGGATTTAGATTGAAGGAGAATATGTTTAGATTGGATCTTAGGAGGAAATTCTTCAGTACAAGAGTGGCAAGACTCTGGAATAGATTGCCCAGAGATATTGTGGCAGCCCCCTCCCCCGAAGTGGTTAAAGGCCAGCCTGGTGTTCAAGGCCAGGCTGGATGAGGCCTTGAGCAACCTGGTCTAGTTAGGAGTATCCCTGCCCACAACAGGGAGGTTGGACTAGATGATCTCTAAGGTCCCTTCCAGCCTAGGCCATTCTATGATTCTACGATTTAAGCGCAGTGCATATTAGCCAGCTTCTAGCACACACCTTTAACCAGGGAAGGCAATTTACATCACAGAACTACCTAGCAGCTCCTGTACAAAGACTTGTCCTGCAGGTTTTGGCCCAAGTGCTTCAATCAGCTGTCTCCAGGGAAAAAAGTGGAGGCAGCAGGTTCCCTGCCTGCAGCAGCCTGCTGGGTGCTGGTATGAGCACAGGGCGCACAAGAACATGTTGGTGCTGTCACCTAGTGGGACAACCTGAGCACAGCTCTGTCTGTGCCCTTCCTCCCGTGCCTTTTGTCTCTCTTGTCTTAATTTGCATCCTATCTAACAGGCCTGGGTGTGTTTTGGGGTCATAAGGCTTTTCCTTAGAATAGGCAATGGAAAACCTGTTACTGGTATACGCTTCATACACGGATTTTGTCAGGCTTTTGTATCACAGGCTGGGCTTAAAGAGAGCTCATCAAAAATCGTGAACTCAGCTGGCCCCTCGCACACCTTCTCCCAGTAGGAGTGTAATTTGCGCCTGTAAGACAGATCAGCCCAACGCACAAATAAAATAATGGTTAACTGCCCATCTAATTTAGATCTTTTTTTTGCATCCAAGGAGATCTGGATAGTCAAGGCTGGAAACTTCTCCTAAACACTTGATTTCTGTGATTTGTATTCAAAGAGCAACATAAGTCACTGCTTTCTATTTGTGATCTCTGCTACAATAAGGTTCAAGTTTTAGTTCCTCTTGCAGCTGCTCAGACATGTTCTACCACTTACACAACACGTGGCAAACCTCCCTGTTGGCTGCCCCTAATTTTCCCAGAGGGTACATTAAGATGACTTGTCTTTCGGAAGACAAAAAACTACGTCAGAGACTCAGCATTTGGGATGGGTTCAAGGCTGGGTGCAATGGAAGGGCAGAGGTGGGAGTAGGGTCTCGAAGCTCATCTTACGTCTTTCCTGTTGCTTTGTCCCCCAAGTGCCTCCTCTTCTTCACACAGCAGAGGGAGAGCTGGAAAATCTGATGCTGCTAATCCTGGCAGAGGAACTGGAACACAAACTACAGTCTGGGCAGGGGGCAACAAGGAACCGAAAGCAGTCTCCCAAATAAGAAGCATTGGTGTGGTTTTGTTTTTAAAGATACAGGGAACTTCTTAACCGTGTTTTAAATAGAACCATAGAACAGCTCAGGGTTGGAAAGGAACTCGGAGATCACCTGGTCACACCTTTCATGGGAAACGGAGCCGAGATGCAATTACCAGGCACCCTGTACAGTCATGTCTTGAAAATCTCCAGCAATGGAGATTCCACCACGTCCCTGGGGAGGCTGTTTCAGTGAATGATTGTTCTCACTTTAAAAAATTTATTTCTTATATCAAGATGAAACCTCTTCCAGCGTAATTTTCATCCATTGCTCCGCGTCCTCTTCATGTGGCTAATTGTGGTTTAGGTCAAAATCCTTCATCTTTCTGTCTCTGAAATGCTTCTGTTCATGTGTGATGAAGGGTGATCACAACTGGTATCCCAAAGGAGACAGAGTTATGAAGGTATGGGTCTCTGTTGGTCCCCATTCACACTGTCCTTCCTTACCCTTCCTTCCTACCCTTCTCCCACTCTTTTTCAGGAAGCACATTAAACCTGCAAGTTACATTTGCTTAAGTGTAGGAAGCATTCAGCTTCTAAAGGACTTTTAGCTTAATTTTGCTTATTCTCTTCTGCCATGTAAGGCACTCCTTGCCCTTTGGTTAACTATTTCAGCTGATGGTGTCAACTATGGTGGCTGCAGGAGCTCAGTGGTCCAAGCTGACGGTGAGCAGAGGAAGGTCCTGGCACGATTCCTTTTCCACACATGGGAATGAGATGAAGGTCAGGATGAAGAGGAGGCTGAGGAGGATCTCATCATGCTCTACAATTACTTGAAAGGACACTGTAGAGAGGTTGGTGCTGGTCTCTTCCCACAGGTAATTAGGGACAGAACCAGGGGGAAAGGTTGCAAGTTGCAACAGGGCAGGTTTAGGCTGGACATTAGGAAGAAATTCTTCACGGAAAGACTGGTCAGACCCTGGAACAGACTGCCTAGGGAGGTGGTTGAGTCGCCATCCCTGGATGTGTTCAAGTGTCGTTTAGATGTGGTGTTGGGTGATATGGTTTAGGGGTGAACTTGTAGTGTAGGGTCAGTGGTTGGACTCGATGATCCCAAGGGTCTTTTCCAACCTGAATTGTTCTATGATTCTATGATTCTATGATTCTATGACTCTATGATTCTATAATTCTATGACAAAAAAAAACCCACAAAAAAAAAGCCTGAAACACATTTGCTCATAGAATAGTTTTGGTGAAAAGCTGCCAAAAATCCCCAGGGACTATGCTGTACCGAACAGGGCAGCTGGGACCGAGCCAGAAGCATCACCTCGGGGTCCTGAGGGTACCACCAGCTCTTGCGCACCCTCCCCCAACCCTGCCCAGAGCCCCTTTCCAGCCCCCTCTCCGGGGCTGGGGCTGTCTCTGGCTCTGGCTTGATCCGAGGAGAAACCCCAGCAAGGCCAGAAGAGGGCACCTGAAAACAACTGGTTTGTGCTCGGCTGCCTCTGCTCTGGGGCTCTTCCTTATTTTCATTTTTCTTTCTTTCTTTCTTTTTTTTTTCCTCTCCTCCGCTTCTTTCCCCCCCCACCCCCCTTTCCTTTGCGCAAACCCCGAGAGCCGTTTTCATCTTCCTGGGAAGGCCGGAAA
>NW_009719815.1:15442-21496 GCF_000703405.1 Apaloderma vittatum
CGGGCCTCTCCCGCTTTGCATCTAGCCCCTCCCCTGTTGCCCCAAATTCTCACACACACCCCCTCCTCCACACACCCGCCCATGCCTGCGCCCGGCAATGTGCTCATCTACAAAACCCAGGGGCACATGCAAGTATTTTGTAACCACAAAACAATTCGGGGGCCAAAACCGATCTATTTGGGGTTTGTGAGGGTTTTTTGGGTTGGGATTTCTTCTGGTTTTGTTTGTTCATTTTTGTCTTTTTTTTCTTTTTCCTGAAGAGCTCCCTGCAACATGCACATTTCAGTAAAACAACGCCTGGGTTCAAACCACAACGGGGCTTGGAGAGAGGGAAAAAACCCACCTCACCTCAACAAGCAAGACATGTCAAGCAGCGAGCATTGCCGGGCATGGCTGCCTTTTCTGAGCCGCCACGACATGCTGGCCCTCTTTGTGCTAATACTGGTTTGAAGTTGCTCCTTGAAAAGCCTGGTTTTCTGAAGGCTGGAAAAAACATCGAGCCAGAGATCTTGCACATCAGACTTCAGATCAAAGGTGTTGGGCCGGAGAAATGTGCAGAGCTCAGCTGTGCTGAGGGATGGCTGGATGCAACACCACTATTGGCCAGATTATAAAGCTCCTGGGCTTTGCTCAGCGTGAATTTTGACGCATGCAGTCACAGTGGAGCATCCCTGCCATGCTTCCCTTCTGGGAGTGTGAGCATCCCATGGTCTTTCCCACTCTCTCTTGTGCAGACACGCACTCTTTTCACCTCCAACCCCCAAACATGCGCTGTTTCCTCCTCACTTCTCAAGGGTGCTTGCAGATTCAAGCATGAAATCTCTACCAACAAACGCTTTTTGTGTGCTCTGCTGTGTGGCTTTGCTGTATACACTTCTGCTCTAATTGCATCACTTCCCTGCAACTCCTTTCCTCAGGTGAGCACCTCGCTCTCTTAGGCAACACATGCACACAATAAACATTTCATGCTCTGTAGCTGTGGCCAGATAACCCACATATAACTCACGCTTACGTGGACTTCTCCACTTTTAAGCACAGACACGTTCACTGCTCTGTAATGAATTCATACTACAGACTGTGTATATACAGGTACCTTTTCCACATAGTCCGTAGAACTTCAAGTACAAATATACTCATTTTCTTTGCACAGACACACATGCACACACTTCCTTTTCTCCAGAACAGACAAGCCTTTGTTGTCAGTCTGTCTCTGCTCCTCTGGTCTTTCTTTCCCCCCTTGTTTTTAACTCTGTTTTCCCTAACGCCTGTTTCTCCTGCACATTCAGGCTGTCAACTGCGCTGCAAGGTGCTGCAGATGAGCTGCTTGAAATCATGTTTGTCCAAGGCTTTTTCCTGGAGTGATGTGTGGCTTGTTACAACAGGCTCCATATGTGCTGTCTTACTGAGCCCCCCTCCCCTACCCCATTTTAACGGTGCAAAATGCAGCATTTTGGTGAAGCGTTTTCCTCCCTGGTGGGACACTCTGTGCTGCAAGGGCGAGGGACTGGACTCCTCCTCAGGGAGGTGCAGTATCTCTTCCCTTGCTGTTGCAATAGTGAAAACGCTGACAACAGCTCTTGCAAGGTCGGGTGGCTGTACCCAACCTGCCTGGTCTCGCCCACACACCTTGGCCCTGGGCGATGCACTGCCACCTCGCCTCGTTCGTTCGATGAGTAGGTTGCTCATACGCCCGAGCTGAGCGAGCAGCAGAAAGCTGGGGTGCAGCAAGTGTTGAGGGTGAGTGATGTGGGCTCTTGGGCAGCTGGGAGGGGTTTCGGGGTGGTTTGCTGGCATCAGCAAAGGTTTGCAGCTTTGGGGAGAACACAGCTCTGAGAAGGGCATCCCTGTTGCTAGAGCAGGGGCAGGTGGCCAGGCTGTGCTGCACTGCGGCACCAGGTGAGGGGAGGTGATGAGGGTCTTCCCTCACCCCCATGCAGAGCGCTCAGCGCTGCTCTCTGGCCATTCCTGGGGAGGTTTTTTTGCACTTTGCTGCTGCCTGCTCTGCCCAGGGCTCTTAAAATGCAGCCTTGCTGGACTTTTGCAAGGAGCGGAGTCCCCTTGTCGCAGGCTGCCAGCCCCTGCACTGGGGCAGCACCTACACCCTCATGAAAGGTCTTTAGCCCCAGCCAGATTTCAGGTGCTTTCCCACCTGTGTTCTGCATTTGAATAAGCACTTCCTGGTGCTCTGAGTTTTTTCAGGCTGAGAGACTGAGGCTGAAAGAGGGAGCAGGGGTGATACTGAGAGGTATGTGTTAGCTCTGTGGGATTCACCTAGTGCAAAAGCAGTTTTTGAGTTTGTGTGCTTGAACCCTAGCAGTGTCCTGTCCTGGTGCTAAGGTGCTGTGTGGCAAAAGGACCTGTGCCGAGTGTCTGTCCCTCTGTCCTACACTGACCCCCAAATGCATCTGTGTGTTGTGGGAAGTTCTGCTGAAGTAGGATGAGTGGATTCCAATGCAGCTGAAAGCGATGTGGTGTGGGAGGGGACCCTGCTTTTAAAGATGCCTCTTTGACTCCACAGAGCAAGGTACAGCCAGATTCTACTGTGCCCCTGAGGGTGGTAGCACCTTGCTTTAAACAGCCTTGAGGGTGATACTGGTGGCAGGCTCTTGGATGAAATACATTTAATCACATTTGACTGAGATGTTGGCTTCCCCTGGCTTGTCCCAGCAGTGCTGAGCCAGCAGCCCCCTTGATGCTGAACCCACTTTCCTCCGCCCTTGGGTTTCTCAATGGGGTTAGAGTCCAAAACTAGTCATGTGCTCTTTGTTTTTTGCCGTTTTTTATTTATTATTTTCTGTTTGGAACAGACATGAGGCAGGAAGCAGTGCCCAGCAGGTCTACTGTCTGCCCTGTTCTCAGGACAGCCTACCTCCTCAGAGCAGCGACACCAGTGCTACTTCTACTCATTTGCCTCTCCTTTTCCCTTCATCGCAACGTTGTGGTGAGTGACAACAGCTATATTTATGTCTAACAGAGCCAAGTTTTTTATAAGTTATTTTATTTTTCAGTGAGATCTCTCATCTGCTCAGTCTGGGGATGGCAGCTGGTGCTGCCATGGTGGGAAGTATCTCCAGCTCATCTTGCTTCGCCACTCCATTTGCCTCTTGCACACGGTTCCCAGCCAAACCAAAGACAGGAGCCAAATACATCTTGTGTACAGTAGAGTAATGTCTCCAGCTCCCCACCCCCAGCGGCTTGCTGACCTGGAGACCTCTGGGCATAAACAAAGTGCAGTGTTAGTGGAAAATCGGTGCGGCCCCCAGAAGGTCCTTAGGAAACATGTGAGCCCGGATGGAGCCAGCTGTTTGTGTGGGAAGGCTAGAGGTTAGCGCAGATGATGCAAAGGAGAAAGGCGAGCCAGGGCTGGAGCACATTATTTATATTGTGGCTGAGAAGATGAGTGGCTTGGGCTGGATGTGGGTGAATGGTGCTCAGCCACATTTTGAGTAGTGACCTCCAAGGTAAGCTGAAAGAGCCATGGATGGCAGCTCTTGTGAAAAGGGTGTTGGGAACGCCACAGCTCCAGGAGGCTGATAGTGCAGTATCTTTCTATTTGTAACCATTAGCTGGGTCTTTGCACAAGCTTAGTGTTGCCTGCAGTTTTATCTTCAGAGCGAAAGGCACAAACCCTGTAAGCTGGCAGCTGCACACGCTGTCTGACGCACAGCTCCTCTCTTTGCTTCTGGACTGACATTGTGTGATGGATAAGCACCCAGACTACCCACAGAGAGAAAATCTCTTCTGTACAACCCCTTACGTCCTGAGGAGGTGATTCAGATTGGAAAGGTCATTTCAAACATAATCTGTATGCTGGGGTCTGTGCTGGATGTGACTATGGATACTGTGAAACGAATGTGTTAAGCAGGGTGATTTGTTCGTTTTGATGGGGAGGCCACAGCTTTTTAGCCTCCTGATGAAATCTTGCCAGGTTCTGTGTGTGCGTTTTGGGGGTAATCTGGAGTTGCACACTGAAAGCCTCCTCGTACCACTACCGTAGTTTCAAGACACAAAGCAGAGGGTGAGGCAGCACCCTCTTTGTGAAGTGAGTTGGAATGGTCTAGTTTTCCTTCAGAAGTTTCTGGGTGACCAGCCATGTTAACACAGCTGCAGCTGTGTCTCCACAGGGATGCTGTCTTTTCAAGCTGAAACCAAGAACAATTCCCTCAAAGATGGACTGAGGATAAAAGTGATTATACTGGAGGGAGCAATGTTGTTGCTTAAGTGGTGCCCAGACCCCTTCCCTCAAAATTGGAAAACTATAAGATGGAAGCTTAATTTAGGCTGGAGTGTATCTAGTTCAAGTGACAATGAACCCCTGAATGAAACAGGTAGACTGTGAAGCATTATTGTAGAGAAGCTTTGGAAATAGATCTTGGCTTATTGAAAAATGGTAATGTAAGAGAGCTGGTAGGTTTGGCTCGGATGTGGATTGCATCCAGACTCTTGCACAATTCAAGCACAATCCCTCCGTACTTCGTCATGGATAATGCTGCTGCCTGTTCACCATTCCCTGCTCTATCTGGCTGACACAGCGTGCTCTGTGCTTATCATGGTTGCGCTCTCCTTGCTTTGACTGGGTGAATAATTGCCTCTTTCCACTTTCACAGCACCTATGTGTCAGTGCAGTGAAGGAAACACCAGGTCTGCACCACATACTGCTTTGACCCCCCCACCAATGAAAGGACGGTAGGAATGTGGGATGGGAGCAGGCATGTGTAGGCACAGAAGCCGAGCAGTTGGGAGGAAGCCACTTTTGATGTCCTGAAGCTTCACATGGCTTGGGTGGTGGTTTTGCCTTGTTGCTGCCTTCTCCTTATGGTGTCCTACATGTCTTCTCCCACCCTTTTGCAGCCAGGGTAAGAAAGGAAGGTGCCTAGAAACCTGACTTTTAAAAAAGCAGATGTTCCTGCTAGCTAAAAGCAGTCATGCCCTGTCATACCCTTGGTAGGAGGTGAATCTTGTCACACAGGTTAATGCATCTGGTGTTTCTGCTCTCTGGGTCTCCAAACATGTGATACTGGAGGCCTAAAACCTTCCCCAGACCTCCCAGGTTTGCATGAGTTTGCAACTGTGCTTCCTGCTACTGGTTGGTCTGGATGTACAAAGGGAAAAAATGTTGGATGTTATTTAGCACTTGAGTGAGGTCGTGCCGCAGCCAGGAAGCACGATGATTCGTAATGGGGAACATATGGGATCTCACGCAAACACCCTCACTTGCTCCATCCTCTTTTCCCTGCCTGTAAAATGTAAATAATAATTCAGTACCTTAAAGAAGAGTTATGGGGTTTGCCTAACAAATTAAGACCTGCAAAATGCTCACAGTCCTTCATCCAGAAGGGGCAGCAGGAAGGTGTTGTGCCTTTAATTGCAGGAACATTGCCAGTCTGTCTCCTTCCCTTGCACCTGAAGGAAAGGAGATGCTGGGAGGCCTGTCTGAGTGGCAGACCGTGGTGCTCAGCGTCTTCCATGACCCCTGACCACACTGGGACCTCTGAGTGTCCTGCTGTACCAGATGAGGACATTCCAGCAGAGTGGCCCACCTGCGTCCATTGTGCAATGGCCACCCCGCAGCCCCTGCTGCAGCAGCCAGGTGAGGTCAGTCCCACTCAGGGGAGTGTTGGATGGTTTCTCTGGCCCTGTCATCCCTGTAGCCATCTGGGTTTGTTTCTTGTTGCTTAGATGGAAAACTGGTATTCATCCATGCAGCCGTCCTTGTGCATGTGTGCTCTCCATCCAATGCTGAATGCAAGAGCAGCAATACTGAAAAATGTCCCCTCAGATAAGAATACTTTTCCAGATAGTAACACAAAGCAAAAGCCAAGGAACTAGTTATTTATTTTTTTCTCCTTCACCTTTTTTTTTTTTAAGTGAGGCTTTTTATTTTGCCTTCAAGGAAAGCAGTACTTACCTATATCTTAGAGCTGTTTTTAAAAAATCATTTTCCTTTTCCATACTGACCTTTCTGAGGCAGATGAAAAGAGCAGCCTTTAGAGCAGAGAGCTGGATAAGATAGAAACCTCTCCTCTTCCTCCTCCTCACCCAGGGCACTGTGCC
>NW_009719815.1:21527-35877 GCF_000703405.1 Apaloderma vittatum
GCATCCCTTGGTCTTGACGTTGGCTTCTAGAGGAGAAGGACGTTGGCTCTGTTCTGTTTCCTGGTTGACAGGTACTCTCCCTCTCTCACACACACATATGTGTTAATTGATAATTTCTTGGTCTGTTTTCTCTTGCTGAGCACAACACACTGATGTAAAGAGCTTGTGGCCTCTCAAGAGCACAGGAGGTCCTCTCCAGTCTTCTGTGGCACCAGTTGGAAGAAGCGCTCCTGGTGCCCAAAGCCACCTGAGAAGGGGAGTGGCCAAGTTGCTCTATGACCAGTGATTGTTTGCATTTGTTCAGGGCAAGACTGTGTCTCCCAGAATTTCAGTATAGCCTGAAAATCTGCAAGTGTGAACATGCAACACAGAGAAATTGTCCCTGAAACCCCAGCTGCCACTACCTGGCCAGGATGAAACCAAACATCTGGGAGAGCTCCTGGGGCCAACAGCATGAGAGAGGGGCCCTGGCAGCACGCCCTGAGAGGCAGGGATGGGGCCAGGGACTTGTCCTGACAATCTTGTGTGGTAGCTGGTAAAAATCTGTTGAAGCTGAGATGCACTAAGCAAACCAACTCTCTGGTAAAAGAGATGGCATTTTTCCAGAGAAACTTTTGCTCAGCAGAAGCTATGTGGGTGCATCTGATGCAGGGTCTGTAAATGGCCATTAGCTTCTTGTGGATGAGAGCAATATAACTGAATTTAAGGAAAAGATTTGAGAGAGAATAATCTTTTCTTTTCCATAGTTTCCCAGAAACTACTTTTTTAATTTTTATTTTTGTCTCCACTTGATAGCTGAAAGTGTCAATAGGTTACAGTTAATACATGGAGACAAAAATAAGAACCAAGGGAGGGCAAATGAGAAGCAAAACTAGGGATGTCCATCTTCACTAGAGCTGGGAGTATGTAGCAATAAACGTTCACAAAATGTGCTTGTGAATAAAACATGCAGCCTGTCTTCCTCAGCAATTGTGACCCATTTTATTCTCAACCACTCTGTTGAAAAAGATTTTCCACCTGCGAAGTTGTTCACGAAAGCAAACTGTCTTCCAGAGTAATGTGAATAAATATAATTGAATGCTCAGCCTGGCGTTATTCTCAAAGCCATTTTGAAGAGCCCTATCAGTTGCATAATAGGTTCGTGGGACAATTCGACATGATTGCAAATAACTTGTGACGAGGAGAGAATGTTTCTCCTGTGCATGAAGTGTGGTGCCCAGCTAGAAGTGATATAACATGACTTATATGACCAACAGTGTAATGTAAACAGTGAGTGAGGAGTAGGATATTTTCAGCAGAAGCATCCCTGCTAACCCATATGTTAAAATGCTTTCATGCAAACCAGTTGTCACAGCCATCCAAAAAGCAATCCCAACTGTAAGTAGACAGTCTGCTGGCTGATAATTCGGGGACAGATAACGGGGCTGCGTTTGTTAGAGAACTTATCTGCAATGAGCAATTTGATCAGCTTTAATCGTATGTGACAGCAATGTGAAGTGTAAAGTTGTGGTCAATCAGTTTGAATTAATCCCTCCATCAATGTCACTGACCAAAGATCAGGGAAAGTTGCTGTTATCTTCTCACTTAGCCCGACACGAAGAGGAACGGCTCTCCCTGCCCACAGGCATCCCCACCTTCCCTGCACTGGCCTACGTTCCTCTTTGTGGAGGAATCAAAGGCAGAAATGGAAACAGGCTATTGGTTCATCCGGAGTCCATTCACCTCTGGCTGTTGCCAGACTCCTCTCCAGTGGGTTTTCTTTTTTTTTTATTTATTTTCCCATGCATAGCAGCAAGTCGCATTTCATACGTCCCAAATGCGAGGGCTTTCCCAGTGTTTCCCGGATGGTCATTACACATTAAACTATAATTGCACCATCAGGGAGTTTTCCTTTCTGATGGTCTGCCAACATGTTCCCTTTAAAAAAAAAAAAAGATATTTATCGAGGTTAGCAGCTTGGGCAGGAAATAATCTAGACAAATGTAAGGCTGCCCCATCTTTGGGCCAATTAATCTGAAACAGATACACAGTGAGAGGGTGATAGTGGAAATGCTGAATGAGATCTGTGGGGAGCAGACAGCAATTTAGCCAGGCTGTAAACTTGCAATTCAGATTCTGGCAGCGGCGCTTGGTGATTATGGGCTACTGAGAGGGCAGGGGAGGACTCAGCTGCAGTGGGCAAATGATGATGCACTTCCGGGCAGCAGCTTCAGGCATCGCAGGGCCAGTTCCACGTTGATGAACTGCTAGTTGTTTCTAGAGGAAGAGGCCAGCAAACCTGCTAGAATAGAACAGCATTTTGGTGGAAATAACCTGTTGGTAAAGTGCCCGAGAGATGTATGCATTGCTCACAACCCTGCCCAAGAAACACTTTTCTGTACAGCACAGGCTAAAGGGCTTCCCTGCACAGGGGCCAGACCTTGGTAATGCAGAGAGCAACCACAGAAAATGAAGAACGGCGCTTTTTGGGCAGAAGCGTTTGTAGAAAGCTGGGCAGCTCCAGGATGGGGCAGCATGAGCTGCAGCAGAGCCCACAGGTATGAAGGTTACGAGCAGTTCGTTCTTCCATTCTGGAAACTCAGCAGAGTCTGCTGCAACTCGCAACCCCCTGGCAGGACAGTAAATTAAGAAAACATGAGCTAACTTAAAACATGGCAAAGTGAAAAGGAAAAGCTATGCACTTCAATTAGAAAGGAATGAAAAAATTGTCCTGACTGCTTCATTCTGACAATCCTGAAATGAAACCTTCTGGCTGCCTGAAGAACTGGTTAGTTGGTCTTTTTAGTTTTTACAATAACAGCTATGCAGGCTGTGATGAGCCCATGAAGATTTCAGTGCTATCAGATCTGAATCTATGTTGGTAAAAGCATTACCAGTTGTATTCAGGTGCAGCATCAGCCCCTCACCAGTAGAAAAGGGAGGGGCCATGGGATGGGGACATGACTTTCTCCAAGGAGTGCCATGAAGTCTGTGATAAGATTCATAGTAATCTGATGGACATTAACAAATGAGGGAGGAATGTGTCTAGCAGTTGTTTGGTAGTGAGGTCTAATAGTAAGAAAGAGGTTACTCTGAAACGTAATCACAGAATTACAGAATGTTGGGGGTTGGAAGGGACCTCTAGAGATCATCTAGTCCAGCCCCCCTGCCAGAGCAGGATCCCCTAGGGCAGCCACACAGGAACGTGTCCAGGTGGGTTTTGAAAGTCTCCAGAGAAGGAGCCTCCGCAACCTCTCTGGGCAGCCTGTGCCAGTGCTCTGTCACCCTCACAGTGAAGAAGTTTCTCCTCATGTTGAGGTGGAACTTCCTATGTTCTAGCTTACATTCATTATTCCTTGTCCTGCTACTGAGCACCACCGAAAAGAGACTGTCGCCTTCCTCTTGACACCCAACCCTCAGGTATTTATATACATTAATAAGGTTCCCTCTCAGCCGTCTCCTTTCAAGGCTAAGCCCCAGTTCTCTCAGTCTCTCTTCACAGGAGAGATGTTCAAGTCCCTTAATCATCCTCGTAGTTATCCATTGGACTCTCTCCAGGAGGTCCCTGTCTCTCAAATTGGGGAGCCCAAAACTGGACACAGTGTTCCAGGTGTGGTCTCACCAGGGCAAAGTAGAGGAGGAGGAGAACCTCTCTAGACCTGCTGGACACACTTTTCTTAATGCACCCCAGCATACTGCTGGCCCTTTTGGTAGCAAGCGCACGTTGCTGTCCCATGGAAAACTTACTGTCCACTAGGACTAGGACGCCAAGGTCTTTCTCCATGGGGCTGCTTTCTAGCAGTGAATGTCTTTGCACTGCACATTGATTTGGGATGGGGGGAAGTTTTTTTTACTCATTTTCTCTCTCTCTTCTGTTTGATTTGTAGTTATAATGCCAACAAAACAATATCTATAAATCCTCTCTCAGAAACTCTTCTTCCAATCCAGGCTCTACCCTAGAAAAAACCTCAAAGCAACATAAGACAAAAAATGTTGAGGAACATAGACAAAAGTGTTCAGGAAAGGGTAGCATGCAGTATTTTCATATAGATTTTACTACTGCAAGCTGTGCTATTTGAGAATGAATTGGATGCAGCAGGAAGGTCAGCAAGAGCTGCTCTTAATAGCCACTCTCTTTCAAGATAAGTATAAAAACCCCCCAAACACATTCTTTTGATGAAATATATAGCCAAAATGATAGGAGCTGCTACGCAAATTGCAAGTGGTACAAAAAGTGGATCAGGTATTTGAACTATGGGAGGAGAGGTGTGACCAGAGAAGAGAGTAACTGAGTGTACTCACAGGAGGCCAGTGTTATTTTGTGCAGAAAACCCACAAAAATATCACAGAGGCAGAGAAGGAGGATATAAGCAAACATCGAAGAAGGGCTTGTAGTCCCACTTTAGAGAGTTTTAGAGGTAAAAAGCCTGAAATAGTGAAGGGCAAATCTCTCCTTTGTTTCCCTTCTGTGTTTAGGGAAACAGGTTTTACCCTTGCTTGCATCCTTCAGTTCTTCTGAGGAGAGAGGGGTGTCCCTGGCAAGTGGCTCGCAGGACAGGCAGGCTGTAAAGGCATGGCAGAGGAGGGGTGCTGAGGGGCAGCAGGACACTGGTTTTTTCTTCAGCCCTGTTCCCTACCCCAGTTGCTCAAAAATGTCAATCTTTCAAGGAACTATCGCTATTCCAGCCTGGGTTTTTGTGAAAGGGTTGCTTTCTCTGGACGATGGGAAGAAATGTCGTTTGACCAATTATTAGGAAAAAAGTAGGGATGTTCCCAGGAGCCTTTTGGCCAAAACCTGAGAGAATCAAAGGCTGAAATTAGGCAGGGAAGTAACCTCTGCTACGAAGGGTGCTCTCAGTTTATGCCTGCAAAGTTGGCTTTCTTCTGAGCACATTTTGATTGCTTTAAAGTCATGTCCTGTGTGTGCCTCGTACTTTTTTGTGTGGCTAAGCTCTCAAAGTGAAACAAGGCTTTGCAGTCTGCCTGAGTGGTTGATTTCTTTGCACAGTGACAAGTCTGGTTAAAAGTATTGTGGTCACTGCAAAATGTGCGCAAAGCCCTGGCCTGACCCTCTGCAAAACTTGGAGAGAGGCAGAAAGCCCTGTACTGCAGCTCCTTGGTGCCTTTTAGAGACAAAGAGAGTGCTGGTGGGATAGCTGGGGAAGATGCTCCTCCCTAGGGCTTTAGGAGCCCTGCAGCTGCTAGTGGTCCCGGAGGACTTCTAGAACTTTCAGGGGAGCTGAGGTGGACGTGGGATGTAAAAGCCTGGGAGATGGTAAAGCATGTGGGATATTCTGCAATTTGGGCAAACAGATGTGATGTCCATTGCTACTTCTGGTAGGCAGCAGGGCTTCAGATACCTGCAGACCAAAACTCCTATTTCCCATCTGCTTTTCTTTAAAGACAAAAATAAAACAAGCCTTCCCTTCCTCATGAACTAGAGAAAACTGTAAAAATGGGTACCTTCTCTGAGGTGGGAGGATGGACTTTTAGCTGGGGCAGCTGGGGTGGCAGCCATAGGGCACAAGTGAGTTGCCCAAGCCATGGCGGGCTGCCGGCCATCTTGCTCTTATGCTGCCTATCTGTCCCCTGCTGCCTTCTCTCACCTCGAACGGTTTCAGTGCCTGAGCTGGCCCCGTCTCTCTGGTGTGCCAGTATCTGCCCTAGGCATTGAACCTCTTAGCTCCTGAGTGCCCCACGGGCTGCTGGCTGCCAGTCCCCTCCTCAGACAGCAGCTCTGTGCATGTGGCTGTCGCCAGCCCCCCTGAGTAAGGTGGGAAAGGTGCTTAAACCCAACGTGGAGGTTTCTGGGTGCAGCAAGGGGGGACAAACAGAAATAGGGGTGAGGCCAGAGTGGAATGGTGAGGGAGGAGAAACAAACCTGTCCTGCTCTTGGGCTGTACGCAGAGGTGTGTCAGGAGGGAAAGTGGGTCCCCCTGCCATTCTTCCCACCAAGACCCGGGGTAGGGTGCTTCCTGTTTTTCCTGTCCCACACGTCAGCACAGAAATCCTTACTACAGCTAGTACTTTCGGACGACAGCTTCCCTCCACAGCTCCCTGCTTCCTCCTTTCCCCGTGGGAAGGGGAGCATCATTCTCAAAGGGCTCGGTAGTGCCTTGAGACTTTCTGGAGCTCAGTCTGGGGACCTCTGTCACGTGCTGCAGCCCTGGTCTGGCTGGAGGACAGGGCAGGTAACAGGAGCTAGCAGTACTGCATCTGGCATCCCGTGGGATGGGAAGCTCTCTCTGAACCAAAGGGGCCATTAGCGTTGTGAATTATTGAGAGCTCTGCAACACGGAGGAGCCGAGTGAGCCAGCTGAGGTCGGGCAACCAGCACTCCGCTTTTAGAAACGCTGGCTGACGGGAGGCCAAAACACCCCTCCCAGCCTGGCAAACCTGCCAGTGCACAGACTGGAGTCCCACACGGCAAGGTGGGGATGTAAAGCCTGATGTAAGGCAATGCTGGGGGTATTGCTGACAGTGGGCTGGGTGGTGGGAGCAAAGGAGTTGAAGGATGCGTTCTCCCTCCAGGGCTGGGGAGATCAGGCTGGTCAGTGAACTGTGAGCCCACTGCCAGTGCTTAATATTTATTAATGACTTGGAAAAGTGGGGGAAGCAGCGAAGCAGCAAGTTTCGCAGATGGCATGAAATTATTTAGGTTAGAGAGGACTATGCAGGCATCTGGTGAGATTTACCCAAGGTAGGCAAAGGGGCAGGCGAACCTCACTGTTGACAAACATGGCAGTGAAGGCTGCCTCTGCCCCGCCGCCACCTCGCTGGGTTCTCAATCGACTGCAACCGCCTGGGTGACAGCGGGGGGAGGCTGGGTGTCACCGCACACAGTTCAGTGGGAACATCTGCTCAGTCTGCAGCAGCTGTCTCAAAAGAGAATAAAATGGCTGGCTATATAAAGAACTGGATAAAAAAAATGCTGAAAATACTACCTTTCTGCTGTCTAAGCAGAGCAGGTGAGCTATGGGCTGGAGTCATCCTCTTCTTGCACGAGTAACATAGATTAAGAACGGTGAGCAAAAACAGTGAAAGAAAATGATGGATGCAGAGAGGCTGAAAATAGCAACTGTCTTGTTCCTACCTGTATGGGAAGGATTGTGGTGAGGTGTTTGAAAAATAAAGACCAATCAGTTTCTCCTCCTAAACAAGCCACAGTCAAAGGGACATCCATTGACACTGATGGACAAAATGGCTCATGTGGGCAGAGGGACTATTTTAAGCCATGCATCATCAGCCCAGGGAAGGAGATGGCACAAGATACAATCTGTACACCAAGAGTCCAGCATGTTTCAGGGTAGGATTGTGCATGTAGGTGAATCACAAAGACATTCATGCTTTGTGCGAGGGTTAGGAGTTGCTATGGCAGGTACTGGGGTGCAGTTTCTTTGAGTTGCCCTCGAGGCTCCCTGCAGCCTTTCCCTGAGGCTCACTAGTGGCCACAGTGCGAAGGTGATGCTGAGCTGGGAGGGCAGGTGAGTGGATCCCACGTCAGCATGAGGCCATGGCCCAGTGTGTGGGAGCCATCACCACTTCTGACTCCTTCACCAAAGAGGACTGAGGCGGTAGGCTGTGCCGACAGTGTAGCTGGGGGAAAGAGGAAGAAAAGGTTGGGGTTTACACCAAGACACCTGCTAATCATTGCCTCTCCACCGACCTGTTGACACCCAGGACTGGGGTTCAGTCTTCTCCCTGTAGTAGAGTGAGAGCATCTCTTGGCACAGGGCTTTCGCTACCTGGAGTAGCGTACAAACATTGGGCCTAGGGCTGCTAATGGACAAAATTCTGAGTTGGAGATACCTTGTCTTGGAGGTGCATATATTCATAATACTGAAGAGGAGCTTATTCTCACCTAGAACCTTAAAGCAGTGGGTCTGTAAAACAGTGTTTGGTCCCTTGCATGGGTCTTTTTCACTCCTTCAGAGCAAGGCAAGGGGATTTCATCACTCATCATGGGCACTCGCCTCACCGCCTCGTAAAATTCTTCTAGGGTGGTTAAATCACTCAAGCAAGACAAGCCTTCGCCTCCGATACGGCTAGGAAATGTGACCTAGTTAAGCCCAGCCGTTTTTTGAGCCCGATGAAATGGAAGGATTCGCGCTTGCTTGAAATTTGACACTAGAAATAGGACATTTGCTGCTCTCCCGGACAGTGGAGCCACAGAGCCCAGGGGTTGCGTGCGGGTGGGTTGGCTGGGTGCAGGAGGCAGCACTCTGCCACAGAAAATGGGTCCTCACCCTCCTCATCCGTAGCACCGCAGCTGCCCTAGTGGGTGCCAGAGACCCCGACAGCCCCTGCCGTCCCCTCTCTGTGCCTCTCTCTCCTCCATGAAATCCAATTAAAGGGTGAAATGAGTTTCGGAGTCACTGCTAGGGGCTGGGAAATGTTGGTGTACTGGGGAGGAAAAGAAAAGACCTGTTTGCTGATGCCGAAGCAGCAGAGAACTGGCTCTGGTCTCATTTTAAGTCCAGCCTCACCGAAAAGCTGCCGCCACAGCTGCAAGGGAGCTATAAACGTACCATGCAATAATGTTATCACTTTGATGGATACTGTAAAGGCTTTGAATGCTTTTTTTTTTTTCCTTTTACACCGTGGCCTTGTACCTTGCAGCTTCCCTTGCTGTAATGTGCCAGTTTCTTTTGTAACTCAAATCCTGCCCCCTCCTGTCTTCCTATCTCTTTTAACGGGCAGAATGCCTTCATTTGCTTCCCCTTTCCTGGAGAAAAAAAAAAAAAGCTCTACCATTTGAGGGAAAAAAGCCTTTCTCCTCTCCTCTTGTTGCTCCCAGGGCAGGTTTATGCCTCTCCAACACTGATTAGCACAGAGGTGACCAGGAGGAGCTGCAGTGCAGGCTGGTCCGGTGCCTGGAGCACTTCTCTATGAGAGGGACTGGCCTTGTGGGGACTGCAGGCTCACAGGGCTTCTGGAGCAGAAAGAAACTTCTTGGTGCTGAGAGTCATTGGTTTTGGCATTTTCTTCCTCAGAAATAGTTTTTCTTTTGACAGTGTTACGCTTGGGGCTGTCCATTCAAATGCACTGCTAATGTCTTGGACCCTCTAAGGGGCTGGAATGAGAGCTTGGGAGTGCACCAGGGTGACGTGACCTTGATTTGCCATTTTAGGAGTGCTAGTGACTGGGATGACTGATACACTGGGTCCCTTCCCAGAAGGATCCTCTTCATCCTCCCTCACTTCTCAGTAGCTTTCCTTGCATCCTGCCTCCTCCCTCCCCACGCTCCCTCAGGCTGTGGAGCTCACTGCTGCCAGGTAGGATGGAGGCCAGAAGCCCAGAGGGGTTTGCCAAGCAATTAGGTTCAGAGGAGAAAAGGTCCCTGAAGGCTATTAAAGTTGCAGGCACAGCCCGTGGCTCAAGGAGTTGCTATGCTGTGGACTGCCAGAGGCCAGGAGGATCCTCTGGGGAAAGTCACGCTTTGTGCCTGTCCCAGCTTTTCTGAACTTTTCCCTTAAATGTCTGCTCCTGGCCACTGCTGCAGACAGCGCACCAAGCTGGACGCCCATCAGTGTGCTGAAGTGTGGTCATTCTTACGTCCTGTTCTGATTTTGTTCACCTTCCTTCAGTCTGTTGTTTTCCCTGCTGGGATGACTTCTCTTCCCTACTCTACTCTGGCCCTGTTCTCGCCTTATATGATTTGTTTCAATGTTCAGCCCTTTGCTTGGCTTCAACTGTGGGTGACTCATTCTCTGCGCCTTGCCTTGGTCCCACCTCTTGGCTGTATCTTGGACATCTGCTCTGCGCTGCATCATTCAAATGTAGCCTGCTTGAAAACAAAGCCCTACTCTGTCCCCTGACACAGCCCCTTTACAGCAAAAACCTACCTTCCCTGGAAAGCTGAGGCTTCTCCAAGGGCACAGTGGGCTCCCCAGCGGATAGCATCAACAACACACATTGGTACAGTCTTCTCCTCCTATCCTCAGGCTAGAGGTAACTTTAACTATTTCAAGTCATCCTGGGGTCACAAGAGCAGTAGAGGGACGGAGCAGCACAAGCTCCTGCTGTGCTCATCAGGCTGTCCCTGGGTACTCAGTTAAGGGGATTTTCAAGGCTTGTTGGATGCAAGGAGCCAGCTCCCTGCTTGCACTGCAATCCCATGGTTCCCTCCTTGTTGCTGCACCCTGGATGAGCCTTGCTTGGCACTCTCTGCCTGCCACTCTCTCTTCATTGCCCATTCCTGCCTCAGGACAGCCCAACTTCTCTGATTAATTCCCTCCTCGTGGGAGGAGAGGGAGGAAGACACCTGCTTTGCACTACCTGAGGCCCTGCCAAGAGGAACAGATGCCCTACCCCTGTTGGTTTCACAAACTGGATCCCCCAGAGACCCCAGTTCGTCAGGGGCACTGAACACAGAAAGGTCACTGCAGGAGGATGCATTTGTATTTGAAAAGATGGAGTAAGAGTATAATTACTTTTAGTTTTACTTCTGAGTTTGCTTCCATGTAGAGCTTTGGAGTAAGATGCAGCTTATCAGAAAGGGTATAAAATCTAACAGAAGTAGAAGGTTGAGTTTCAGGCCAGTATCATTAGACTAGATAAAACTTGACAAATGTGTTTTCTTTCTTCCCTCCTCCTTAAACGAATTCAGACCAGGCCAATGTTTCATTCTTGGTGAGGGATTTCTGAGGTTCTGACTCCATGGAAAGTTTGATTGGCGTGGATGTGCAGCCAATTTTTGACGACAGCGGTTGTTGAGGGTTTTCTCAGTTCTTGGAATATAAAACTGAACTGAACATATACATTGAGTTGCTGTGCTAAGTGTAAGGATTTTATGTGTGTACTGTCCAAACACACAGGAAGGACTCTGCTGCTGCAAACCCAAACCAATGGGCCAAATTAAATACAAAGACATGAACTTAAGAAGCTCCCATGCAGATCTGCGGTTGAACAGTATCTATGCTGTGAAGAGACAAAATACAAGCGCATTTCCGAGTGAAGACTTCCACAGCTTCTTAATGCCAACAGTAATAAGTGTTTTTATAGGTGCCCTTCACCTTGAAGCATCTCCAAATGCTTTGTAGATCTGTGTGTATGTATGATCGTTTGCCCAGCAATGAACGGGAGGCTCTGAGGTGGGATGTACCTACCGTGCCCCTGGGTTCCTTTTCTTTTCAGAGCCCTGCAGTGTACACACAGTGTTGTTAGCTCTCTCTAACTTCCTCCTCCAACCTTCTCCCCTTGCATTTCTCTAGGTTTTCTCCATACCCTTCCTTGTATCCCTTGCTCCCACTCTCGCCCTTCTGCGCTGCATTTCTTGTGCCTGGACAGCCTTCCCTGCTCTCACCTGTGTATGTGCTACTCCTCTTCCGTGGCAGGCCTCTGCAAAACCGTCCTCCTGAACCACTCCCCCCTTCCTTTCTCTCCTCCAGACTCCTCCACACTTGAACTCTTTAACTTCCAGTTGAATTTGCATGCCAGGTCTGTTTTAGTCTGCATGCTGCCCGGAACAGCAAAGATGTTTTATCTACAGTGACAAATTGCTGTGTAAAGTTACGGCACTACATGAAAAGAACAACCACACTAACTGTATTGCAAACTGATGGCTGTGGTATGCCAGCAAGAAGGAGGTTAAAGAAAACAAAGGTCAGTGTTGATATACTAAAGTCTGAAAGTGAGGAAACGTACTTAAAATGTTTCCTTATCTAATGCTTTGCATCTAGACAATTTCTGAGATCATCTGTCGGGAGTCTCCTGTTACAGGCAGAGGAAGGACAAGCTTCGTTGCACCTCAGGGATGGTCAGAGTGTACTGTTCTTAAGAGCCATGTAGCAAGCCTTCACCAGGCTGAGGCTGAGGTTCTCAGTTTTCTATTATACCAGTGATACCATTAAAATTGTCTCAAGTGTGGACTCCAGTGCCATGTGCCCAACCTCAATCAACTCCTGCCATGTGATCCTCTGCCATACAGGTTTACCTTAATTTTTGCTTCTGGGCTGGGCTTCTTTAGGGTTTCAGATGACTTGAGAAGAGTGAGTGTTGCAAGAAGTGCTGGGCAGCTGGCAAGCAAGCTGGCCTGAGCTGCTGCTCATTGTCTACCTGGTGCTTGCAAATCCTAGTTTTCCATCAGTCTCCATGCCTTTGTCCCAAGCTTCATCTCTCTAGCTCTTCAACACAGAGAGTCATTTACGATGTGCTTGCATAGCACCTCACACTGCAGGAGTAAGGTCTCTCCATGCATTGGCCATAATGGTTGGATAATAACTGATCTCCCTCCACCCTGGGCAGGAGCAGAGATGATCTCAGTGCAGCAGGCAGTTTGGAGCCTTTGGTCTATTCCCCCGTAGACGTGGTGGATAGTATGACTCATGTGGCAGGCGTCCATTAGAAACAGACTTGGGATTGTCCTCACCAATTTCCACAGCAAAACTGGCCTGAAAGTAGCCAAGGGACAGTACCAGGCTTTGGCTGTGAGTTCTTCTAGTCAGCAAAACAAGGAAAACCAGATAGCTTTGGCAGCCCAGAGGTAAATGAATACCATTTGGTGTGAAACCTTGGGATGTTGAATGAGATAGGCACATGAGGATGGTGGAAAATAGGTCTGAAAGGGACATTCTGTACCATATTGCCCAATCCCTTGCTGTTTGGGATAGGTGTGGTATCTGTAAAGAACTGCCTCACCGATGCATTAAAACAAGTTGAGATTTTTGTCCCAATAAATTGTTCTGGAAGTCAATCCCAGAAATGCACTTCTTGGACAGTCAGGACCTTCTTCACATTTCCAGCTGAAATGTATTCCTGGCAAATTTATAGGCACTTGTTCCTGTGCCAGTGCTGCCCTTTCACTCAAATAGCTCTTCTCTCTTCCTGGTACTTCCCTCCGGGGTATTTGTAAGCAACAAATACATCTCTTCCCAGCCTGCATTTTGCTAGACTCAAGAAACCAAGCTAATTTAGTCTCTTGTAGAAGAAACCTCTCTCCTCCTCTGGTCATCCTAAGAAAGGAAGGCACAGAAAAGGCAATTTTAAATTAATTCATCTTTTATATGGACATGCAATATTCTGTACTTCTGTGATGGTATTAAAATCTTGCTAGTTCTATTAGAAATCCCTCATCTGACATGCCTTAGGTTCACATTTGTCTTTCTCACATCTGCATGCTATTGCCAGCTTACAGACATTTGATCAGCTAGTGAGCTCAGGTCTTTCTCCTCCTCTGTCACTTCCAACTGATGAGCTCCCAGCTGGTAGCAGAAATTCTCATTATTACTCCCTCAGGGCACGACCTCGCATTTTGTACTATTAAATTTGATTCCATCTCTATTGCTTCTGTCCCTTTTTCGTAGGAAAACTGCTCTGATTAGTCACCGTATAATGCCTTAGAGACCTAAAGACATATTCACTATATTTTTATTTTTAGAAACTGTTTGCTGTTTCAGTATTTTCATTCAGTGAATGATGCTGATGTCTCTCTGTATTACCACATCTTTCTAAGAGAAACTCCAGACTGATGTGGAGAAGTGCAGGGGAGAATTGCCTCCCAGATGAAATATGTGGCAAGAACAGGTATATTTCCAAACCATTTCAAGGAAATAATTCTTTAAGTTATTTGTCACTCTGCTGCACAAAATGATCAGACACACTGTCCAATCAGCAGCAAACCAGAAATGTACAGGTATGAAAATGTTCTGCTTTACCTAACTATTTTTTTCCACCGTTGCTGTGAGTGAATTTACTGTGTCTTGCTCCCCGGACGCAGCTGTCATCTACTGGAGCTGTCACAGTGATGGCTCCCAGCACTTTGGGCTTTAACCATTAAAACTATTTTTACAGCACACTTCAGAAACCTTTACTGCTTAATTGTTGTGCCCAATTACTGTGACAATGGGCAGCTTATGAAGATCTGTGATGGTGATGAGAATTCATTTATTCTAACCTCTCTTTCTCAATTACAAATAATGCTATGTAATCATAGCAAGAATAATGCTATAAAATAATTTTACTCAGAGAAGGCCTGATATAATTGAAAACAACCCCCCTGTCCTTAAGATGCTGTAGCAGCTCTGAAGAGTGTCTGACAGTGCCAGTGCTTTGTAAGAAGACACCTTTGTGTGCTGAAGAAAATTACCACTGCAAGAGCTATTTTATGGAAAAATGTATTTCAGAAAACAGCCGGGGAGACGTGCACACAACGCTACTCAAGAATTTGATTTCCCATGCCTAAATTGTCTGGTATATGTTTGTGAGGTGTTTCATAGGGCTGTGAGCTCTTTGCTGGCTTTGTAGGTGTTTGAGCAGCACCTAAAGCAATGGGACTTCCCACGCTGAGGAGACCTCTGCAAAGTCTGTCTCTGCAAATGAGTATCAGGTTATTTTGGCTGCTTGTAAACCAGAAAAGGCCGATGCGTGTCGG
>NW_009719815.1:35908-54087 GCF_000703405.1 Apaloderma vittatum
TGACACGGTATTATAGTCAAAGGCGGTTTCAATTTGTTCTCACTTATGCAAATGGTGCACACCCCAGAGGCACGTGACAATTTGCCACGGTGGTCTTCAGACAGACAAAACTTGGTTTTCTTGAAAGAACCAAATTTTCTTTCCACATTGTGTTCTGCATATGCTCTGAGGATCCCTTCTCTATTGGGGTGCTGTGGTGATGGGGTGCCTGAGGGGAGTATGCTTGCTGTGGGCCTGTGATAACAGGGGCTGTGGTGGCACCTCAATGCCCTGCGTTGAGTGTCAGAGGGGCAGGATCTCTCTCCACCCTTTCAAGCTGTGCATCATGGTTTTTTTGGTGGCAAGAACTGTATTTTTTGCCTCATACAGACATGCTAACAAGGCACTCATGACATCTGACAGGGTCTACCTACAGAGATGTGAAAGAAAATGGCAGAGGGAGAGGGAAGGCGAAGCATCATTTTGGAATCATGAGAACTTCTGAAACATTAATCTGGTGAATAGCTCCCTGCCAACAGAATTTCACTAAACCACTGATCTGAATCATGTCGCAGATGGCATCGTCTTCCAATGTGTTAGCAAAACACAGGGCTCAACCTTCAGTGGCCGTGTATTGCTATTTCTGATCCCGCACAACAACATGCCTGCAAAGGACAGAGCTTGTAATAACTGCAGCTGAGGAAAAAAACACGCCAACCTGTACAAGATCTGAATAGCTGGCTTGCAGAAGGAGAATTGCTCATTTTGCTCAGCGCAGCAGTGAAGATGAGCTCATAGGATAAAGAGCACCACATGCTCTGATAGGCTGTGAGATCTGCTTTGATGCCTTTTTGTAAGTGTAAAATTCCAGCTGGCATTTCTGAGTGGAAGATGAAGGTGCTAGGCTTGATACAGCAGGACCAGTAATGACACAAGGGGACAGAGGGGGAAGAGATTGCAAGTAAACTGAGAGCCTTCATTTATGTTATTTCATGGCTGCAGGATGAATTTAGACTTGAAATGTTGTTTTAAATACCAAAACCAGTGTGACCTGATGCCAGGATGGATAAATAGTAGTGCTACTGAGCATATTATCTCAGCCTAAGGTCTTTCTGGCGCCTGAATTTAAGTGCCCATCCTGGCCCTCTCTCTGTTTCTAAAGAAGAGGAGATTAATGGTCCCCACCTTCTTACACATGATTTCCATGCAGGAAGACATGCTAGCTCCAGGCGAGAGCCATGGTTGCTCGGAGTGGGTGCCCATTCGCATGGCCAGGATCCCAAGGAGAGCCACAACACACCTGGGCACTTCTCCCAGGGACCTCGGGTATGTCAGCTTGATCTCAGCTGGAGTTTCATAGGAAGCAGAGCTGAGATTTCCACTATCCTGGTTTCTGAAGGAGCGACAGGCCTCCCAGTGACACTGGTACCCGTCCCCTGGGCATCTGACTCAGAGCTACTGCTGAGAAGTATTTACGAAAGATGGCTGGCTTCTGTTAGACTTCTTCTGCACACCCCCCTGACACAAAGATATTAAAAAGGACAATGCTAAGGATTGCAAAAATAAAACCTTCACAAGCAGGAAAGCAATGGAGGAGCGTAATGGTTACCTCGTGTGTGGATTCCATGAGTCCCTCTATCTGAACTACTGGCTTAGCCCCTGGAGCCCTGCCTCTCTTAATGCACAGACCACAGCTGTGGAGGGGCTGAACAGCAAAATCAGAGGACAGAGGAGGCTATTGCAAGCTGACCCATACTGCTTTTGTTGGAGAAGCTGAAAGGTGTGTAGTAGTTGAGGTAAGAGGTTGAAGGAATACTATGTCGCACCGGCAAGACACTGGAGTGTTGTACCAGAGACCTGGACTTTCTCCCTACCTGTGGGACAGTGCAGACACCACTTCAACCAGGCATCCACAGGTGTAGTGGTTTGACCCTGCCTGGAGGCCAAGTGCTCACCACAGCTGCTCTATCCCTTCCCATTCTCAGATAAACAGGGGAGAGAAGAATATAATGAAGAGCTCATGGGTCGAGATAAGGACAGGGAGATCACTCAGCAATTACTGTCATGAACAAAACAGAATTGACTTCGATATATTAATTTATTATCAATCAAATTAGAGAAGGGCAATAAGAAAAAAACAAATCTGAAAAATAACACCTTCTCCCCACCTCTCCCTTCTTCCTGGGCTTAACTTTAGTCCTGATTCCTCTCCCTCCTCCCACCAAGTGCTGCAGGAGGACAGGGTGTGGTGGTTGCTCTATTGAACCTGAGAGAAGCTTCTCATAGTTTTCCATCAGGTGTGGAGAACTGGTGATAATAAATGAAGGAGTTGCTGTGAGCACTGTAGTGCTATAATGGTGTTATAGAAGAACCTGAGAGAAAATTAATAGGTCTGGAGTAACTGGATTTAAATAGCATCTAGTACAAAAAGCTGAGGAATCCATCAACCTGAGGCAAGACCTCTCACAGAAGATGTCAGCCCAGCCAGTTAAAGTCAGGCTGCGTTAGAACAAACTGAATATAATGCCAACCTGCATAATAGACACTGCTACCACCTATCATAGTAATGAGATTTCATAACGAAGAAGCCCATCTCGGTGGCTTCCAGTAGGATTTCCTTTAGCATACAGCTGGGCACCTGAATTGATTAAACACAGATAGAAGTTTGAGCAACTGAAACAGCCTATCACGTTTTGCTGTACCCAAGTAGTTCTAGCCAAAAAAGTTGCAGCAAACACATCCACTCCATTTTTACCTTGTCTCTGCATGCATACACACCGTGAGATAACTAACCATTTAGTCCCTGCAACGAACATCGTGCAGTACGGGATGCATTAACAGTCCTTCCACAGGAATGGGCAACTTGCTAAACTCCCAGGAGTGGGAATACCACCTTTCAAACTCTGCCTTGAGACAGCGAGAGGCAGGATGCATAGATTTGCTGTCACCCCTTCCCGCGGGCTGATGGAGAAAAGTAGGACAATGACACTTTCTCTCGGTCAGAAGACAGGAGCTGCCACATTGCTTCCTCTGTACTGGAGGAGGACCTGAAAGCAGGATGTGGCCATGAGCCTCTCCACACTTGGCTCTGCACGCAGTATAGCTGCGATGCTTCATGGCTTGCCAGAGCCGCAGGCACAGCCCCATCCGTCCCAGCAATACGTTGGTGAGGTTCTTATACTTTTTCACTGGTTTGAAAATCAGCTGCTGCGTCTCAGTTAAGGTACTGCCAGCTGGGGTGGGGGCTGTGCTTGTGATTTCGATCTGCATTTGTCTGGTGACTTGTCAAAAGCACTAAGGGTCATCAGAGTGAAACCTTTCAGACACTGGTCTTGTAGGCAGGTTGCTCTTCAGACCTTGTTTCCCCTCACAGAAAGATTTTTTTGACTGTCAGAGTGATCTGGGTCTCAGTTCCTTTCTGCAAGACCCCACAGCCTCCCTGCCAAATCATGTCATGTCTCAGCGGAAGAGTGATTTCTAGCACCAAGCTTTGGGAAATGTCCTGCTTTACAGTCAGGGCTCAAGCAACAGTGAGACAATCTAGTGAAAAGTAAGGAACAGTGCAATTAAGTGAAGCGGTGCCAAAGGCAGGGAAGATTTAGACTTCTCTCCCTGTGAGTCTTTGTAAAGCTATGACTGAGGCAAGGCCATAACTCTTTATATCACCTAACACCTGGAAACCACTGGCAGGCTCACAGCACAGGTAAAATGGATGTTTCTGTTACTGGTGTTACTATAATCATCAGTCCTACTAACCAAGCAATGACAGAAAAATGCATCATCTAAGGAACAGTGTCCACCTTCTATTTCCACACAATATGCTTTAATTGCACTCAAAGATCTTGATGACAAATTTGGGCCCGGTCAGTGCACTTTGAAGTCAACAAAAGATTCCTGTTGACTGAGTGGGTGTTGACTGAGGACCTCAAACTACAGGGGGAAGACTGAATTGCCCATGGCTGCCAAAAGCAGGAGCATGGATTTATCAAAAGCCCTGTTCTGAGGTGTTCCCATTCACTTCTGATTTGTAGAGGAGTTGCATGTCAGTCCATAACTCTCAGCATTTACCCACATGCCATCCTGTCACATTCCTAGGCAGTTCCCCTTCTAGGACTAGTAACTTTGTAGTTGTTAAAAATAGGGCTAGGTCATCAATTCAAGCACCAGCTCAGAATCTGGCCTCTCTTTTTCTCTTCATCTAGAAGAAATGACAACCCACACTAATTTTTAAAACTGGCAAAGCTATGAAATCAGATTCAATTAAGCTCTTTCCACCCCTTGCACATTGCCTGAAAAAAAGCTTCTGGTATTGAAGTTTAGCTGACGACGCTTTTGTGCAAGAAAGGAAAGGCTCCAGTTAGTTTTTCTGTAACTGAAGCCATATGGGATTAAATTTGTTGAATCAATAGTGAAACATGTCTGTGTCATAGAGAAGTTTCAGTTCCAAGATATACAACGGACTGTTTGCAAAGTCACGTTGCTGGTTAAAACTACATTTTTAAAAATCGACAAATAATTTAGGCACTCAGCTGCCTAGAAGGATATACTCTAGCTAATTCCCTGAGAAGGTTTTAAAAAAATAACCAAACCAGGCTGAGGTTCTCTGTTGATTTGCTTTTGTAATACCTTTAACTACACTGGACTTAACAAGTACTGTAAATCCTTGCCAGCCATTTAAGCGTGTTACTTAAGACATATGAAGAGACATGAAGAGTAAAAATTATTTCGACCACTCATCTTTCCCAGCACATGCGCAGTAGCTGCTCTGAGAAGCAGGTGAGTTGCTAATGCAGATTAAGTTGTCCTTTGAGGATCTACTGCAATTAATCTATCCAGTAACCCCTGAACAAAGAAATATTTCCGTGACACATCAGTGTTTCAAGATTTGGAAAGGACTTGAAAATGCCTAATTGAACTTGCACAGCAAGTAAACTGTGATGGAGAAAAGAGAGTGCAGCCTCCAGAGGAGGGCATGGAATATCCAAGGGGGTAAATAACCTACTTGTTCAAGGGTAGCATTTATTTTATTTTATTTTATTTTATTTATTTTATTTTATTTTATTTTATTTTATTTTATTTATGTGCTTGGCAGTAAAGGAGGAGCTTGGAGGATGTCAGAGTTGCTCCAGCAAAGCTTTCTGGTGGCTGGAAGTTTCTTTGCTTTCGTGTAGCGTGCCTGAAATCCACCTCTATTACAATATGAGGTATTCCCCCTTGTTTTGGTTCTTGGCCTCAGTGTCACATGGCTTTGTAGCATGAAAAGTGGCATTTTGTGGAACTCAAAAACCTGTGGTAGTCCTTTTCAAAATGCTGAGCTTTTCTGAATTTCCTTTCTTGGTAATCCTGGGCTGGGTCTGCCCTGAGAAGCACATTTCATAATCTCTTGGTTCCTACCAGCCCCAGGTACAGGACAAGTGTAAGACTCTGGTGCTTTCCGAACGCTGCCCCGTGGCAGGCTCTGGGCTGGCAGCTCAGGTTTCCTCCTCAGGGACTGTAGTAACAGATGCCTGGAGTGCTGATTATCCTGGGTTTTCTTTCTTTCCTCTCTGATTCTGTGTCAGGTAATTAAGGGCTGAAAGGTTGCCTTAAGTGCAGCCTTGGGAATCATGTTTTACTGCAGTGCTCCCTGTTACCAGTTATTGTATTATAATAGGGCCTGAAAATCCAGTGCACAGATGATCCTTTCTTGGGAAGATTTAGTATTGAAACACATTGACCATGGAGGCAAATAAGAAGATTCCGACGATTATGGTGCACTGTGGCAGAGTAAATGAAGCTAACTTGAGCATGCGCATGAGAAACAGGTGGGCACTGGTGGCAAATTGCTCAAATCCCAGTTTGGTGACTCCAGTGCAAAATTTGAGTCCTGTAGCAAGGGAATGGAAATGCCACAGGAGAGAAAATCGTTACTAACCAAAATAGATGACATCATCCACGGTTGTACGGGAACCTGCCTGTCACTAGGGGTATATATCAATTTCCTGGTGTGGATTTTCCGTAGTAATTTATCACTCTGGCAAAAATAAAAACCCCAACAAAACCCAAACAAATGAAGTGAAAAAACCAAAAGAGCGCAATGTCTCATAATAAGCTCTCTCTGTTGTGGCAGCAGCTGCAGTTTCTCCTCTCAGATTTCTTTTCTGTTATTACTCAGAAAGAATCAGCAGCTGCTTAGGAAATATTCCAGAAAGATTCATTGAGAAGTTCTTGGTTGTTTTTCACATACTAATCTGACAGAAGTAACATCTTCAAGGAAGAGACTGACTCCACTGCTTTTTTGTCTGCTCCTCATAAATTAATGGCTTCTGATAATGTGGTCATCTGAAAGGAAATCACAGTAGGAAGAATCCAGAAATAATAGGTGATGGGAGACAAGAACATTTTTTATGTCACAGAGGGGATATTGGAATTGCTTAGGTTATTTTAATGGTTGCTTTTGCATCTCTTTAAAAATTCTTGCAAAACCGAACTGCTTTCCAAGTGGGTGTATCTGGAGGCAACACCCATAAAAGGGATCATTAGGAAGAGACACAACACAGGCTCCTCTAAAAGTAGCATACCTTCAGGACATATTGACTCTGGGGTTATTTCAGTGCTGCCATTGTGCTTTAGGGCTGGAGCATGCTGCGATTAGAGTCTGGCTGGGAAAGATGTCAGGGTGGAGCTCCATGGGACAGTCCTGATCGGTGACTCTGAACAGGCACTCGCATTGCTAAACTTTGCCGTTCTTTCTTGCACGCCTTATTTTAACAGGGATGCCTGCTTGACGAGAGCATTTCTCCCCGTAATGGGGATGCCTAATGAGAGTGAGAGCTGGTGCTTGATCTAAGTCAAGAAGCTGATAACCTGTGGTTGTTAAACAGGTCAGGGGGGTAGAGATGAGCAATCATGTCAAGGCTCAGAGTTCCCCCAAACTGCAGCTGGAAGCTGTCCCCCTGACCCTTTTCCCTGACGTTCACCGCTGTTTATAAAATGAATTACATTCCCATTTCCAAGTCTCTGGTGCATGAGGACACAATTCAAATGTCATCCTTTGAATGATGTTTTCCCATAATTCAAAATCAAAGCCTGTTTGCCCTTAGCCTGTCCTTCTGTCTCACAGGCAGACCTGCCTATGAGTGCACTCTGGGCAAAATCCAGAGTTCCTGTTGGCATCCAGAAGTGGAGCCATGGGTCTTCACAGAGCCAGCATGGAGCCTCCAAAGCTCTCAAGACCATAGGTCTTGCTGCATGGAGAATTACACGGAAAAGTTCCTTCTTCCTCTTCTGCTGTCACTGGTAGATAGGAAAAAATAATAAAAATTAAACCTGGGTAAAAGCAATTTGGATCTGTGATGTCCAGTGCTGCAGAACACTGTCCACTGAAGTATACAGGCTCTCAGGAACATGGAAGAGATAACTGGAGGTTAATAGAGCTTTTACTGCTGGCTGCTTGGCCAATTATTTCTATGGAAAAATCCTGACTCGTTCCCTTTATTGGAGTGAGTTCATGATTGTCTATATAAAAGAAAGCTATATTCTGAGAGCACATATGCATTTGCATACGGATGGCGTTCTCTTGCAAATTATTTGAATAAAAATAAAAGAAGAATGAAAACAGGAGTTTTCACTCAAGGGAGAAGTTAATGAACTCACTTCTCTTTCTTTCACTCCCTGATTAAATATTATGTTACCATTTTATCTTTGTACATGAAGAGTAAAGCCCTATTCTGTATTTTGCCAGCTTCATTCATGAAGCTTTGTATTATTTTTACTGCAATAAAAAATTAAGAATTACTCTCTCCACATGAGAAGCAGAATGGAGAAGAGCAGTAATTCCCAGCAGTATGGAGAAAGGAGAAAGTGAAAGACGAGATATCCTCTTTTCTTTGTTTGAATAGGCACGAGATGTGCTCCAACTTGTGCTGATGGGAGCAGTTAGAGAAGACCGGGTACAGAAGCTCAGCAAGAAATGCAAAAGGCATTACCTGCTATGTAAGATATCAGTGAGACCTTTTTTTCTGAAGAGTGTGGTTTTCTTTAACACTCCTTATTTCTGAGCAGCCATGGGCTCGGTAGGGGATTGTACTGATGTTTTAAAGTTGACTGCTTGATCATTCTAATTCAGATCCTATGAATTTCATGCATTTTCATTTAGACCAGCTGAGCACCACTGGACTTCTTGTTCTGCAGTTGTCAGGTAGCTCAGCTGAGCCGGCGTTACGTGGGACACCCTCTTCTTTCAGGTGGCAGCGGAAGCATTGGCAACGTTCAGATAAATAAGCCCAGATTCATAAGCCAGAAGGTGATTCCAGAATTGGCTTGGCATTTTATTAGCACATCAGAAGGCTATTTCCCTGGATTTCTCAGTCTCTGAATACAACAAATTTGCTAGAAATCCCTGTCTGAGACAGCACCAGAAAAGAGCTCTGTATGAAAACACCCTCTTGGGGAGTGCCCATTGCCTGCTAAATATGGCTGGCTTTCAGATCTTCTTGAGTATGAATATTGTTGCTTTCAGTCTAGAAACGGATGCAGGGCTTTATAGAGGTTTAGTGCCTGCATGGCTTCCAGTTTTGTTCAATCGGCTGTTGAGATGTGAGCAGAGGCAACATGAAATTACAGAAGAGATATCCATGTGCAAACCTTTGTAAAACACGGAGTTTTCTGGGGGGAAAAAATGTAAATTCCAAGTAAGTGAGCGTGAAAACCAAACAAACATGAGAATGGGGAAAGGAGATTCAGCATTTAGAAGTGGACCCTTTCATTAAGGGATTTCGTCTCTGCTGCTGGTTACTGGCCCATTGGTCTAGGTAGTAGGAGCAAGGCTTCTAGCTGCCAGTCAACCATTTTCTCTTTGATAATTATTCACATTGCTGTAGAAACTGAAATTATCTCTATTTTTCTCACTTCCCAATTGAAAACTGTAATTGCAGCTGCTCCCTCCTCCTTGTTTGGAAGTTTTACACACGGCGAGTCATCAGCCAGGCTTGCTTTAAATCAAATCTTCCCATGCAGCCTGGGTTATAATCTAGCGAGCACAGCAGCTGCCTAGTCTCAGCAAGAAAAGCAACGCATTTCTCCAGCCACTGGTTGGGAATTTCTGAAGAAAGGGGCTATGCCTTGTCAGATGCCTTTATAAAAATGGAAAGGACTCAGTTTCCTGAGGGTTTTCACAGATATTGCTAATCATCTTAAATTGAAACAGGGCTTCCAAAATCAGCATGTAAATCTCCATTAACACACCTTCAATTTCTGTCTCCAAGGCTACCCCCAGCTGCCCTGATCCTCCGTGACAAGCTCTGGAAATGCCATGATATTTCCTTTTGCACTAGTCTTTCCCCACACTTCAACCTCCCTCACTCTTGGGTCATCTTGCTTGCGTGAGACATCGCTCCACAGCATTGCTGCCATGGTGGTGGGTGGATGATGAGCTGGTCTGAAAGCCCATGGGAAGTCCAGGTGGCACGGAATGCCCAGGCTCTCATCCCTTCCACCAACAGAAATGCTGATTTCCTCAGGGATACAAGAAAATAGCCAGAACCCCTATGCAGACTTGCCTAGTTTTGCTCACACAACTGTGCAAAGGCTGGATCAGAGTTCTCTTTAAAACAAGGCTAATAGTATTTATTCATGCTGCTTTTACCAAACCTTTTTATTCTGCTCTAAGACATGCAATTTGAATAACAGCAACTACTCAGCAGTCATAGAAGTGTGTTCTGAGGGACACAGTATATGTAACCTCGTTGGACATTTTCCAGTGAGTTTATATGCAGGCACTGCTTTCTCACAGAGTGCCAAAATTTGCCCTCTTCTGAAGTTTCTTGGGTCTAAATTAGTGAGATTTGAATCTGAATGTGTTTCCTTGCTTGTAGTCTCTCCTTGTGGTCATGGAGTAGGCAAGGAGACTTTATACTGTAGTTTACCTTGTGATGTTTTTCTTCAGCTATCCTGGCAAACCACATGATCAGCAGGCACATTCCTGCGTTGCCAAGACAGGAGCACCTTCTAAAAGTGAATATCCTCAAGGATGCAAGATTTACAAAGGCACAGGTGTATGGAGCAGTGTCCTAGCAGACAACAGGAGCCCCCAGCTGATGGCTCATCTGAAGGTCTGGGATGAGGTACAGCTTCTCTGAGAAGTTGGCATCCGAGATGCTTCCCTGACGATTATCCAAGACTCAGAGAATAAGTGCTGGATAAGCTGGTGATCCTTTTGCACTGCACATACCCCCGAAATGCTGAAAAGTCAAGAGGAAAGTGCGAGACTAGTAACAAGGAGGCCTTATGTAGACACTCAAGAATAACAAGCCAACCAGTGGATTTTTAGGCAGACTGTAACAGCTTTTTATCTGATGTCCCTTGGACACAAACACTGAGACATCTGCAGTTTTTGACCCGTTCTTTTTTCTTATTTTTTTTTTCTCTGCTGGCTAAATAGCTAGTTAGCTGGTCATCTGATGAAAAAACCAGAAGGAATAAGAGAGCAAATTGCAATAGGCAGGAGATGCTGGACAATTAGGATGCCAAAAGGACTGGAAATAAAATAACTACACAGGTTGCTTTGCTCTCCTTTATTATTTGTGAATATAGTTTTTTTCTGGAAGTCTGTTAAAAGCAGAGGTTTTCATTTGCCAGTTGTCATTGAACTTTTATGTTGGTTTTATTCTGCATGCATCTCTAATCTCTTTGCTTGGCACTGCAAGTTAGAAATGAACCTGAAAAACACACATTGAGACTTCACTGACTTTCCTTTATTTTCATCTGAAAACACAAAGCTCTCTTCACATCATTTCTTCTAGTCCTATCAGGGAATGGAAAACCCCCAGAAGGTTGATTTTTGGACTGTCCATGGACTGAGATCTCTGCAGCTTGGGATGCAGTGACTGCACTAGCTTATATCTTGCATCTTTCCTGTTTCCAGACTCTTGTTAATAAAGAGTGTACCCAGATTGTCAGATGGGGTCATGATCACCAGCCCCAGCCTAATCTGTTAATTAACTCCTGTTAATGTAAATGCACTTGAAAAGATTTTTTAGCCGCAGTGTTCAAGAAATTACAAGTCCTCTCTTGAAAAGACGGTGTTTCTTCTTTCGTGGTTTGGTATAGTGACAACACTGTCTTGCTGTATGAGAAGGATTTGTCACATCCTGTGATGCTTACTTCTCATTCCTGGATTATAGATTATTTTAAATCAAGTTAGGATAATAGGTGACAGCTCAGTGTAGCATTTCAGTCTTGCATAGGCAGAGACCTCCTGGCTTATTGCTTCTGTAATTTCTGTATCTCAGAATAGCGTAAAGCCAAGGTTGGGTTATGCACCTTGTGTAGTAGAAGGCAACAATACACCAGAGCAGCGTGCTGTTACTGCTTCCGATTTAATCTGATTTATCCTTATTGCATAGATATCCTACTCATTACAACCAAGGTCAAAAAAGGATTTGGCCTGTTTCTGATGTGGGAAGACAGCAGTCCCACAAGTAAAAAAACTCAAAGAAGAGCTAACCTCAGATTGACCTTAGTGAAAAAAGCAAGCTCCCAAAATGGAGTGTAACTGGACTCTATCAAGAGAGTGAATTTGGAGCAGGGCAAGAATTGCACCTGCTCATGTTATAAGCAGAGACTCTCCCCTCCCTTGTGACTTCAATTTTGTCTGGGAGAATCTGTATAAAAACAAACAAATGCCAACAGAAATGTTTCTATTGTTTTCCTTCTCTGTTTCTAATGAAAACTGTTCCTTTAAAACAGAGCAATATCCTCCCCTATGATTTTTGTAGTCACAAGACAGAAAGAGAGAAAACCTGAAAGCAAAATTGAGTCGTTTTGATTTTTCCTAGTTCAAGAAAGGAAACATGCCAGGGGGAAAGAGAACAAAAATCATGTTGAGTAAATCTGGGTTTTAAACTGTCTCTAATGATCAACGGCAATCACACAAATATTTATTTCTGGTTTTATAGTTTATTTCTGTTTAAGCTGGCAGCAGATCCTTACATAAAAATATGTCTCTTTTAGATCGGTTCTGTAATTATTCACCTCTATCAAAGTTCAGACAGCAAGTTGTTGTGGGGATAATTTTTATATTGCCTTAGCACGTACTTCCTGTTCACTAATTCTGTGGTTGCTGATGCACAGTTTGGTACTGGGGATCAAATCCAATTTGCACTGAAGTTAGCAAGAAAATGTGCAATAGTTTGAATAGGGTGTTGATTTCATCTTTCCTGTTCCTGCCATAGAGGGAGATGCTGTAATATCTAATGCCAAATCTTTAATACCTATCTACTGCTTTGAAGTGCAGCCCCTCATGCTGGATTTCAACCAAAAAGCAATGGAGGGACTGAAGGTCTGCTATTGGAAGTGCGGAAGAGAGGCATAAAGCACAAGGATGTCTCATTTATTGTCTGACAGGTTGGATAACATTTTTGCATGTAGTTTAGTTGTGTGGCGTCAGTGCCATGGATGTGCAACCCACAGTCACAGACAAGTCTCTGCAACCTGCCTGTTTCCTAGTTATTATGGCTTTAACTTGTAGAGCATCATGCAGGCAAGTGTCTAGAGATATGCTGCTAAATCTATATGTATGCATGGAAATATCACAATACATGGGGTTTTTCTCCCCGTGTGTTTAGTGCTCAAAAGTTCCATCAGATTCAACGAGAACTCAGCATGTAATATAAAGCAGCTGTTTATAACTGGAATAGGCTGCCTAGAGAGGTGGTTGAGTCGCCATCCCTGGATGTGTTTAAGTGTCGTTTAGATGTGGTGTTGGGGGATATGGTTTAGGGGTGAACTTGTAGTGTAGGGTTAATGGTTGGACTCGATGATCCTAATGGTCTTTTCCAACCTGAATTGTTCTATGATTCTATGAGGGCTTAAGTAGTTAAGAACCAAACTTCAGGCAGCCAGCTTTGAAAAATAAAGTCAGTCTTTAAATGATGCGCTCTATTGAAAGGAGTCTAGTGTAAAAATACTCATGAAGTCTGAGAGTTTATGATGTAAAGAAACCTGTAGCACACGGTGTGTGCTTCCTGCTTTCGTTTGATTTCATTATGCCTTCCTGCCTCACAGAACAGCTGTAACATTAAACCCAGTAAAATTTGTAAAGTGCTTAGAGATCCACTGAAGGGAGGCAGTAGAGGAGTAAAAGGTACTCAATTTCCATTGCTATTATATTAGGCAAGATAGTTTCTGGAATGTCTTCATAATAAATAAAAATAAATAAGTGCAAGTGTAGAGAGTCTGTTCTGTGTTCATTAATAGGTATCTTTTGGGCTGTGGTTGAGGGGAATCTCTTTTAAGGAGAAGGTGAGTGTAGATTTGAAGATTTGAATTCATATTTCAATATCTTTCTTAGGGCCATGGCTTGAAGCACCGAGGTGTTCTTTACTAGTGCATGAACACCATCCAGGTCTACTGACATCTGAATAACAGTGCAAATAGTTTGTTTGACCATTTTGTCCTGTCAAATTTCAACTAGATTTTCAAGTAAATCATTCACCAATACTTTTTCCTCATGATTTGATTAGTTCAATAGCCAGCTGAACAATATTCATCAAATAAATTACTCACTTTTTCCCCATCAACCTGCAAATAATTTATTCACAAATACTTTTTACATGAGGCAGTCGGCTCTAGCCAGGACAAATCAAGGTAATTTCCTACTCTTTTGATCAAATGCCAGTAGGACTTTATCTTGGACAGCTCAATAGAGACAGGTTTTAATGCATAATACATAATGGGTAAGCTGAGTTTTTCACAGTTCTTTGTGAGCTCTCTGCTATTGCCCATATTTCTGTTCAACTACTGAGAGAGGAATGACAGAGGGGCATATATTTTCCATCCAGGTATGCTTAGAAGCATTTCACAAAAATGACCGTACCGCTTCGAGGGCGTAGGGCTCACATCAGGCACAACTGTATTGAGGCAGCCCCTTAGAAGGAATATGCAAGCTGTTTAATGGAGCAAGGCAAAATTTAACATGACTCAAGGAGAGGAAATGAAGACGAGTATTCTGCCTGCTCCAAAACACAAAGGGAACCTAGAGGCAGAATGGAATCAAGCAACGTGGAATTTGGCCAGCACGCTGGGGATAATGTCCCTAGCTCTTGGGAAAAGGGTAGCCAAGACACAAGACAGCACATCCCCATGTAAATGTCTCCGGGACAATGTTCGTGCTGTGGTTCCCTTTCCCAGGGTTCTCATGTAAGTAGTTTGAAGCCGCTGACAGTTCCCTTCCTGCCCTTAGTATTGCTGATGGAGCAGTTGAACATGGCCTTGTCTGTGTGTCTGCCCATCCTTCTCTTTTGTTGTGGAGAGCTTATGGCTGCCACACAGCAGCAGCAAGAGGCCTCATGTAGCTAAGGCAGCGGGACAAAAAGATTTCTCTCTTGCTTGAGGTTTGCAGCCTGCAATGTGCACTGCATGTGAGCAGCACTTTCTGCAGCCTCTGCCCCTAAACAGGGTGCTGGATCCTTGTCAGGGTAGGTCCTTCTGCTCTTGGTTGGAGATGGATGGGACTTCTGAATGCTGTTTATCCTTGCACTCCACATTGTTAGGTGGGTCTGCTACACAGCTGTCTCACCTTTGTCCTCTGCTGCTCAGGCAACAAGGTGGTGAGAACAAGAGTTGTTCATCCATGTTTGTCAAGAGAGAAACTCTGCAGAAGCTAGCAAGTATATGTGGGAGGAGTGGTGCAAGTAGGGAGTGGCTGCATGTGGATTTTTTTAGCATCAGTGTGTGTTCATGCACATATGTGCATGCATAATATGTTTAATAAAACACTTCACTCTCAATCCTTCCCTGAGATCCTGTTGGCTAATCTAGTTACCCCAAAATGAGAGGTGCCCTCAGCCTATGCATTATGCAGAAATCTAGGTATGAAGAAATGTAGGCAAACACTTCTGCAGCATCATCAATAAATGAATCATATGTGGTATCTACTCAAAACAACATGCTAAGTACTGAAAGTCAAATGGGATGCATTCCTGAGAAACAAACAACTGACCACATATTTACTCTGCATCTCATAAATAAACATGGAGAAAGCACAAAACCAGAGGAAGATATTTGTCTCGACTTTATACTTGGAGAAATCTTCTGAGCCAGTCTGGCTCTTGTAGCTGAACTATACAAAATGGAATTGGCAAGGGGAAAAATGACATAATCACATACATGTAACAATCCATTGAAAGTAGGACACACAAAAAAGAGAAGAAAACAGGCTTTCAAGGCAAAGGTAGACTAACGCAGCGGTCAGCTTCAGGCCTGCTCTTTCTGTCGTCTATGCTGGTGATTTATCAGCCTCAGAGAAACAGTTCTCGAATTGCATGAGGGATCTCAAACACCTGCTTAAATTGTCACAGCATTACGAAACATTTTAACACACCTGGCTGCAAGGCCATGCAGTGAGGAAGGAAGAACGTTGGCGGTGAATGGCAGGATAAAGATACTCTCTTGGAAAACACAGATGCAGAAGGAGACTTGAGGATTCAACCCGAGTAATGGACTCCACAAGTTTTTTGTGCAGTATAGGCAGTTCATGGTCTAATTTCATTTTCAAGTACATGAAAACCAAACAACCACTGAGGAATGACTTTTACTCTATGCACAGCAGGTGTGTATTGGCCACAATGACATTGTATCCAGGGTGGGTGCCCTGAGTGAAAAACCACTTAGAAACATCCGAGAATCTGAAAAATGCTGCAGTGGCTGAAATAGACTTTTACAATGTGAGGCTTCGAAGAAAATAACCTATTCAGTTTAGCAAGGAGAAGTGATAGGAGTACCGTGTGTAGTTACTTATCCATGAAAATGGGATGGCTGTGCAGTTTTGTAGACAAAGGCATAACAAGTTCTGATGTCTCGAAGTTGAAGTTAGACGAATTCAACCTTGAAAGAAGCAATTTCCTAGCAGCAAGGATAATTAAACATTGCAATAAATTAGTAGGTGGAGTAAGGCACTTGCCATTACTTGGAATCTTTAAGACAAGATGTGTTGTCTTCCAAACTCACTTTGATCCAGCTGCTGGGAAAAAATCTATAGCTTGTGTATATGGGTCAAATTAATGGGTTACAGTGGGCCCTTTTGTCTGGAAGTCTGACGATACGGGAGAGAGAGGTATTCTTACTAAATATGAAGTAAAAGAGTGAAATAACACTTGTTGACAATGTGGCACAACACAGCTCAGGACAGCAGGTGTTTACCTGTTCTTCCCATCAGTGTAACAGTGCGTAGCAGTGGTGAAGAAGATGCCAGTATCTGGCAGTTACAGCAAGGGCAATAGGGAGTTCCAGATTGGACAGTCATAAGGAAAATCTTTCCAAGGACATCACGAATATTAACAAGTCACTGTTGTAACTTTTCAGCACTGTAATTCAGATCTTGGATTAGTGATCCTCAGCTAGCAACAGAGCACAGGAAATAGGAAGAACAGACAAATGGGGACTGGGATTCCTGCAAAATCAGTGGCCTTGTGCACACAGTAAACTTTGCATCCATGTGTACATGCCTGGATCACTGCTGCAGGGCAGCACAAGGGAATATATTTTCAGGATTATCATTTGATGAAGGATCAGGAGTTTAACCATCATGACGGAAGCTAACCAATAAGGGTGAAAGATCTTCTAACCTGTTCTCTGCATTTGATGTTAAGGGACATGTCTTGATTTACAGAAGTCGTGTTTTTCCAGTGAAGAAAAAATGTCTCTGAATGCTGGCCAAAGGAGGAGGTAGAGCAGAATGATCAGAAACAAGTATCAAGAACAAACAGGCATATTAGTGTATTCTCTGTGTTTTTCCAGTGAAGAAAAAATGTCTTTGAATGCTGGCCAAAGGAGGAGGTAGAGCACAATGATCGGAAACAAGCATCAAGAACAAACAGGCATATTAGTGTATTCTAAACACAGATGAAGGCAGCCTCATTTTGTTCGGGTAGCCCTTTCTCAGTCACGCTTGCGGATTTGGCCTCATTTATGGTTTGGGAGCTCAGAGAACTTCAGTGTGGACAGGACTAAGTGTCCTCCAGGCACCTCACTGCTACAGCTCTGCAAAGAAATGTGTGCAGGAGCTCAGGTAATTGTGGTTGGAGGGTGAAAGTTCTCCTCATCAGTTATTGGAGGGTCTTGTTTCACTCCTATCAGGCAACACTCTCTCTACTGTAAAGCATTATGGAATGAATAACAAAGTCCAACCTAAAATCCAGTCTGATAATCATTCAGTGTGCACTTCCTGCTACTGGGAACAAACAACCTCGCCCAAGCCACGGCATGCTCAAGACCAAGGTGCACTGGAGATGCTAGAATAAAGCTTAAACCAACCATTTTGTGCAGGAGCAGCTGCCCGAAACCGTGCATGGCCTTCAAAGATTCCCCACACAGAGAAATGTGCAACACAGATCCAGCTCCACCAAACAACAGAAAATCAGGTAGTTTGAGGGAAGCTTGAGCAGCAAACAGCAAAATGCACACAAGGAGAGCACTGCTTTTACAGTTGATGCGGCAAGGGGCCTGAACGAGCAGATAACTGTCTGAGTTAGCAGAGAGTAGGCCAGCGCCTCAGTTCTCTGTTTTTACAAACAAACAGGAAATTAAATTCCCGAGCAAACAAAAATCTCTGTGAGCAGGCCAGGAAGAAAAGCGGCGGAGCAGTGGCACAAACGCTGTGCAGCGGCAGTCCCGTATTGAGTTGAGTGGGAAAGCAGGCGGGGGAAAACCGGTCCCACGAAGGGGCTCGTCGAGCAGCTGCCTAGCATCGGTGGGGAGAAGCAGCCCACCTGGGATGGTGGGTGTCCGTGCTTTCACTGGCTGGGCATTGCCGCGTCTCTCTCCATCCTGAGCCAGGCCTCCAGGGAGCGGGCAGGCCCACTGGTGCTTTGGCTGCCCGCGGAAGGGAAGGGGACACAAGTGGGACCACTCGGCAGCCGTTTTCGAGACTACGCGTGTGTGGATTGGGAACTTGACCGGACCCTGTGATGAGGGCTGTGTGACCAGGTGTGAGGGAACCTCCGTGCTCAAGGGGTGTATGTGCACCAGCAGCCCCCAGCTGGGGTTTGTGTGTGGGGACAGGGGTGGGAGCAACCCCCCCTCCATGTCCGTGTGGTGGTTCTACATGTGGGTACCCTGCCCCGAGGCTGTTCTGGTGAGGAAACGTGGCATCAGCCCATCCCCACACCGGGGGTATCCGCGTTGCGCGAGGATCGCGGACACGAGCAGCTCCCACCCCACAG
>NW_009719816.1:0-6463 GCF_000703405.1 Apaloderma vittatum
GATGGAAACCTGCAGGTGCAACCTTAGAGATGCTCACAAGGATGGGAGCCTCCATCCTGCTGGCAATGGCTGCACTAAGCTTGGAGGACCCCCGAGTTGGAGATGGGAGGTTTTTACGTGTTTCCTAGAAAACTGGGAATCGTGATAGGGAGTCTTTGAGGAGAGGCGAGAGCCAGGACCCCCATCCAGCCCGAAGCATTCCGTGGTGGGAAGCAGAGGCCTCTCTGAGGAGGAAGCTCTGAGGAGCGAGGCAGTGGATGAATGAATGATTCAAGTGAGTGAAGGTCGAATCGGTGGCAGGGCAGGGCTGCCTGGGGAGGACATGTCTGACAGCCGTGCGCTCGCAGGTGCCCTGTGGCAGGGCTCTGTGGCACTGCCTGTATAATTAGTGAGTCAGTTGCTGGAACAAGGTGTTCTTGCCCCCGTGCGTCGAGGTGACACCTCGGCAGCTCCGTTGTGTTTGCTCTCAGCTGTAAATATTCGGTGGTTTTACAGGTTCAAGGCACAGCCCGTGGTGCAGGATCAGCATTTCCCCATGGCTGCTCCAAGCAGGTGCCTGCCAAGGGGCAGATGCGAGGGCTGCTCCGCCTGGGACGACATCCATTGCTGGAGTATTTGCATCATAATTAGCCTATCTCTTTGGCGGATTAGTTCCGGACACCTCCTGGCAACTGGGGTTTTGAGGCTGCTGGTGTCTCTGGGGGAGCAGCTGGGGAGGATCAGTGCAGGGGCGAGCTCTCGGAGGAAGGCCTTCCTCCTCTTCCTCATGGGAAGCAGAACGTGACAGAGGGAGAAGCACAGAGTTGGGTGTCTGGGGATGCTGGGCATCAGCGAAGGCGTGTGAGGTTGAGGATAGGGCTTCTGCCATGGCAGCTGTCCATGCTGGACTCTGCAGGTCAACCCAGAAATGCAACAAAGTCCCCCCTGCAGCAGCTCAAAAGACATCAGGCATCATTTCCTCCTACATTTCTCGCCTGCTGGCTTAATCTTGTGGCAAGGAGTTGCACAGGTTCAACTGCTGTTAACCCTAACCCTCACCCAGATCCCCTGGGGAACAATGCCAAGTCGAGCTCAGTGTGTAATGCTCCAGCCTTGCGTGCTGGTCTCGGCAGCGCTGGCTCACGGAAACTGAGTTTACAGGAGTGGATGAAGGAAAACCAACTGTGCGGCTCGGTGGGAAAGTAGCAGGAGCAGCTGTGGAGCAGCCGCAGAGCAGAGTTGCTGACCCGGTGGCAGCAGCCGGGGCTAGAAAATCGCGGCGTTTCCCATCTGTTGCAGGTCTGTGTTTGAGGTGTCGCACACAGGGCTGGAGTTTGGATCCGGCAGGGACAGAGCTGCTGGAGGGGATTGCTGTGCTTTCCCACAGTGCATCCCCATGGGCTAGCAGAGAAGGTGGCCGCTAGTCCCTGTGGTGCTGCGTTCCTCTGTGGCTGTGACCTTGGGGGCTCTTGCTCTGCATCCCAATGGTCCTGGTTTGAGGATGGCTGCGGGGGGAGCAGGAAGGAAAGTGTTAATCCTGCCTTCCTCGGGGAGGTCACAGCTGTTTGCAGTGAGGAGGAGAATGCCCTCCTGTGCAGCTGGGCTGGGAGAGGTCAGCCCCAGAGTCGGGGTGGGATGAGGAGGGGAGCGGAGATCAGCTGCTCTGGCTGGGAGGGAGGCGGCAGCCAGCTCCATGCTGTCCTGAGCCCGCCCTGTGAGCCCAAACTTGTCTCAAAGACGAGCCTGTGGTCTGCCACGGGCTTTGGCCAAGCGTGGGAAGCTGCAGGGACACCAGCGTGCCTGTGGTGTGGGCAGGATGGATACAGGCAGATGCCTGGCCCAAACCTGATCTGGCACTGGCAAGCTGTGGCTGGGGCACCCCAGGGTGCTGATGCTGGCACCCACGATGCCGGTCGGAGCAGCCTAGTTCTGAGCATCAAAGGGCTCTTTTCTGTTTCCTGAATCTGAAAAGGGCACTACTGGGTGTCCAGGGATATGTTGGGATTCCCCTGAACTGTGTGAACAAAGCGAAGGGGTGTTGCTCGTATCCCTTGTCTCCTTCCTGTGAGGAACTGATATAAAAACTGGTCTCTGTAGCCTGTGTGAGGGTCTCAAAAAGCAGCCTTGGAGGGAGGTGATGAGCTGCTGCTTGGTCTCTCCATATCCAGGCTGGCAGCTTCATGCAACGCTTGGTTTCAACCTGGGTTGGTTTTGACGTGAGCCTAGATCTTCCTTTGGTCCCTGTGGTCTTAGTGGATGCCTGTGAGATTCGGTGAGCCCAGGGAAACTGCCCGACACACCAGGGTTTAGTGTCTGGAGGTTCTGGAGGGGTGGCTGTGAGCATCCCGGGGCTCTGCTCTGCAGCTGAAGCAGGTCCGAGCCCCTTTGCTGTTGTGTGGCTCCACTGCGCGCAACTGCTTGGGGTGGGCTGCTTTTTTTTGGTGGTTTTTTTGTTGTTTTTTTTTTTGACAGTAGCTCGTTGCCCGAATTGTGCACATCCCTGGAAAGGACCAAATGCAAACAAGCCTGCAGACCCTGAGAACCTGCAGGGTTTGGCCAGAGCAGGGGGAAGATGTGGATTGCGTTGTAGGGTATTGATTCTCACACCTCAGCTTGGATGAGAAGTTGAATGTAGTGAATCGTTGCTCTGTCTGTGGAGGTTGCACCTCGATTAGCTCTGAAATAACCCAAAGCCACAAGGATGGCTGCCTGGGCCAGGTGATTTGGGTCTCTCGCATCCTTGTTCCTCCTTGGTGTAGTCAGGGAGACACCTGCAGACCCCAAGAAATCATCTTGAATCACCACAACAAAAGTAGTTGGCAGGTCAGGTTGCTCCGTACCCAAACCTGCCACATTCTCCTCTCTTCACCTTCCTCGCTGCAGGAGGAGGTCGGTTTTCCTGGTGAGGCTCTCTTGTTCCTATTGCACGCCCCATTAACAATCTGAAATGGGTCAGAGCTTCGGATCATGCTCAAGGTTAACGGAGGTTTTGCAGCTTGATCGTAGTCGAAGCGGGGCTTCAGCGTTTCCCATGGACTCCACAGATGTTGAAGCATCTGGTGACTGCGGCAGGCGATCCAGATGTGGGGACTCTCGCTGTCCTGCCGCAGAGGTAAATCGCTTTCTGTGGTGAAAGAGCAATATCGCTCCCATCCTGACATTGACATTGTCTCTTAGACCTATTTCCCAGCTAAATCGAGTAATTCAGAGATGTTGGGGGGCCCGACTTGGGCTGGCCTTGGGATGGTCACCCCTTTGGTGCCGAGCCTGCCGGCAGCCTGGTGATGAGCAAAACTTCATGCAAAGATACCAAAGGTCTCCACAGGCAGCTTCCACTCTTGCTTCTGGAGCCAGTGAGCCAGCTCAGAGGTACCCAGGGTCTTCCCCGGGGTTAAACACCGGCTGAAAATCAGCTCATTCCCTGGAATTGCTCTGTTTTTTCCAGGATCTATTAAAAATTAACAGTGGAGATGACTGCTCCTCTAAGCTGAGGCACAGACAGGACCAAACACCCAATCTCCAACCCCGGTGTGCAAGCGAACCTTCGCATATTTGAAGAAAAAAAAAAAACAAGCCACATCGTTTCACTCTAGTTATGGGGCTTGCTGCCGGTTTCGGGGGGCAGAGCAGGAAACCTGCTTTCTCTGCCTCTCTTTACGGGGCTGAAGCTTTCCTCCTGCTTTGTCAGCAGCCTTCCACGGGTTTAGGACTCTTCTTCCCCTCGCTACGTTTCTTCAGAAATAGATACCTACCCCTGCTCACTGCAGATGTTTAGATAAGTGCGCTCAGCTTTGTCTCACTTATCTATTAAAAAAGCACTTTTGAAGTCCGCTAACGACAGAGACCTGTTGGGGTGGTTGAGGTTTTTCTTGTTGTTATGTGGTTTTGTGTTTTGTTGTGTTTGTTTTTTTTTAAGCACCGTTAACCAAAAATGATGAGCGCAGCTAATCAGGAGGGGAAAAAAAAATAAAAAGCTCGTAGAAGTTGCACAACGCGGGAGAGCGGAGCTGGTAGTGAAACCCAAGCCGGCTCGGGGTTATGTGGGGACATGAGAGCCACTGAGCAGAGACTTCCCTGCAAGAAATGAGATTGTCAGATGGGAATGGATGCTTCGGAAGGAGGGAAGTGTAGGCAGTTGCTGCCCTCTAGTCCAACGAGCAGGTCTGGGATTGCATTAGCCACTGTTGAGCCCAGCTCCCCTCAAACCAGGATCTGGTTAAGGAAGAGCTGGTGCTGCTGGGAGTGGTGGACTTGCCTGGCCAAGGTTTGGTTTGAGCAGGGATGAGGTGAGAGATTTGTCTTCGAGGTGCCTCCCTCAAGCTTGGGGAAGTGTTTGCCTTCTCCCTGTGGTCTGGTCCAGAACTCCACCTGGGGGACCTCCTCTGTTTGCCCAGCAGCAGCAGGAGGAAAGGCTGCAGGGCTTCCAGATCTTCACCTCCCTGTCTCTCAGATCTGCTGTGGAGCCTACAAGGTGGAAAATGCCCAAGACCGTTGCCCTCACACTTGGTGCATTGCTATAGTTTGGGACTTTTTTTTTTTTAACCTTGCCCAGCATATGCCTGTTACCTCCTCCTCCGGTTCCTCCTGCCCGCCTCGGTCCATCCGCCATCTCCAACCCTGTGCATGCTTCCACGTGCAACATCTCGCTTCTGCTTCCTTCTCCCCTGGAGAGCTGCCAGCCCCCGAGCTTTATCAACTTCCCCGTTGGGAGCTGGCTTCCCCCGTCGCACGTGGTGCTGGCTCTGGGATTTGCTGGCTATAAGGCCATAATCTTGAAAAGCAGTTGGTTTTTTTTTTTTTTTTGGCTTTGAGGTGGTGTCAGCCTCTCGCTGGGTGGTTGACCCTGGGGGAGCCAGATGGTTGGTGCTCCCCAGGCAGGCTTCATGTATTTTGGAAAAAAATGCACTGAAATAGTCTTGTGAAACTCAAACCCTGACTCTGAAGAGCTGGTGGGAGCTGCAGGTGAAGGGTGAGGAGGGGATAACTTAAATGAGGTACAGAAAGGGCTAGTGTGGCTCAAGGTGCTGGGATTGGGGGGGTACAAATCTGAGCATAGAGCTGGCTAAAAAGCTCAACGGATTTCAAAAGCTTGAAGCTCAGCTGGTGCTCACTCAGGTGTTTTGTTCAGTTTTGAAACAAAACCAAAACCTGAGCTCCACATGGGTCTGGAAGCTGCAAGAGAAAATAGAAGTTGGTAGAACTGCTGAGCCCACCAAGATGTGGGGACTGGCAGGGCTTGCACCCATTTTTCTGTTTGCCTGGGCTTGTGGCACGTGGTGGGAGCTCATTCTTGTGACACGGAGAGCGATGAGACACACAAAATACAATTTCAAAGTAGAACACCCCGCCCCAACGGACAGAACTCCATTGAGCCTCCCGTAGCTTCACGGTTGTGCTGCAAACTCTGAGCTGCTTAATGCTCCCCTGGGCTTGCTCTGGGGCAGCTTGCTTTGCTCAGCACTGCCCCAGCCTGGCTTTGTCCCTGCTGCCACCGCCTGTCCCACCTCTCTGTGACTTCTTCACCTCCACAGTGGAGGCAGTTTGGGACTCTTTGATGGCCACTGCATGGCCAGAGGTTCTCTTGGTTTGCCATCTTGGCTAGAAGTACCTTCCCTGACATGTCCTGGGGTGGCGATGGCTCATGGTGGTCCATGTAGAAGAGCTGCTCTCCCCTTTTGCTGCTTGTGGATAGCTCAGCACTGCCTGTAGAGGACCTTAGGCATGACCTTCTGCTTCTCCTTGCTTGGCTCCTGGGGCCTGATGCGTTATTGCACATGAGAGATGGATGGGGGTTCAGTTGCGTTTTTCCAGCCTGCTGAGAGTCCCTGAGAAGCCCAGGAATGCTCCCAGCCAATGCCTCAGCCATGGCTTTGTCGCCACATTCCCCCAGGAACATCTTCAGTGCTGCATCCCGGCCATGGCTGATGGAGCTTTCCAGCTTCCCAGCCTGGCTCCCATCCTCTCCAAAAGTCCCGGCATATGTGTCACCGGCACCGACCCGCTCTGAGGTGTCCCTGGGTCCTGGGTGTCCTTCCCAGCGACAGCTCTTGCTGATGGATGGCTTCTGCAGCTCACCAGCTCTGTGTTCCCGGTTCACCGTGTTCCCTCTGAAGGTGATTATTAACCCGGTTGTCGCCGCGGCTCTTCACAAGTTCCTCTTCTGGGTGGGGAAACATCCATCCATCTCAGATTAGCTCTGATGTATGGGCTGTACCCTCTCCTGCCGTCTTCTCCCGCTCATCCCTGCCCATGGGAAGCTCAAATCCTTCAGCACAAGAGTCCGCCTGCTCCTTTCAGGGAAATGATCGCTGCCGTGCCGGTGCTGTGTTATCTCCCGGGCTGTCCCCTGCGTCTGAGGAAGACTCTGGTGCTTTTAGCACAAGGCTGAGCAGAGCGGGTCTGGGTGCAAAGCTTAAAGCCTGCAAGCTCACGGATGGATCCTGACCACCTCGAGCCTCTTGCCAAGAAGGCGGTTGGGGTTATT
>NW_009719816.1:6494-8798 GCF_000703405.1 Apaloderma vittatum
TATGGCGGTTGGGCTCACTTCTGTCCTGGTTGCACCAGAGCCTCGCGCAACGTGATGAGCTCCTGGCTTTGTTAGCCCTGCTGGCTGCAAGAAGGATCAGCTCCCTGCAGCTTTGTGGTGGGGATAAGGCATCTGGGTGGCTTTGAGTGACTGTGACTGGGAAGGCTGTGGCTTCTGGTACTGATTTATCTCGTGGCTGCTCTTGTGCTTTTAGGTCCTTGATACTGGTGCTGGTGCCTGCTCCTGAGAAACAAGCTTTAATTCAAGGAGCTGTGAGCCCATCCGTGCTGAAGTCAGGGATCCTCGTCATCTCTGCTCAGCTGCTTTGGATTGTCTAGGCAGAAAAACAGATTTCCCCCCCTCCCCCCCCTTTCTTTTGGGTTCGTTAAGTGAAAGATACCTTCCTGGGTGGAGGTGATGGTGCGCGAGGCTTCAGAAAGACCTGGCTAATCCATCATAATTCACACCATCTGGCCCTCATTCCCAGCATGGGCAGGGGGTCGGATCACCCCACTACCCGCTGTGGTGACGGGCATCCCTGGTGCTGCCTACTGCCGTGCTCCATGGCCCCTCCTGGTGGGGGGCTGCCTGGCCCCTCACCCATAGGACCCATCTACCACCCCGGTCCCATCTGCAGGCATGGGGGCAGCTCCAGTGTGGCGGAGGAGTGAGGAGCAGGGCCATCATCTTGTCGGCACAGCACGCTGCTGGCTGGGGTGTGGTTTCTCATTGACGCTGATGCCACCAACGGTGGGGGCTGCTGGGGACCCTGCCCGGCCCTGCTCTCTTGGCAGGACCTCTGGTACGGGTGGGTGCTGGTTAGCCAGGGAGCCAACGGGGTGGCTCAGCTGCCATGGGGCACAGGTGCAACTGCTGTCCCCTCCCTCCCCAGTGCCCTGCCAAGAATTTGTTCCCTCTCGCCTGGGGCTGACATCACTCCTTTATCATTCCTTGCTCCAAGCGGCATCCGGAGGTGTTGGCCGCGAGGCCCTGCCTGTGCCAGCTTTTTGCTTGGTGGTTCCTCCTGCATGGGCTTGCCTCTTGAAGGGGTCTCTTTTGGGGTGTCTCATCCCCTGCTCTGGGATTCCTCCTCTGTGGAGTCCCTGTGGTGCCACAAGGACGGAGCTGGGATCATTCCCTGCTCGGACACCCGGCAGAGCCTCCAGACCCACGCCCAGAGGAGCAGGATCTGAGGTGGTTGCGGTGAATCGTGCCAGGGCCAGAAGGCAACACCTCCAAGCAAAATGTCAGCCGTGTTTAGGTTGGCAACCCAGGCAGGATTTGAGCCTATGGAAAAAAGCAGCTCAGCTTTAATCTGCTCGGCCTTGGCCCTCTGGCTGATGGGGTCCTTGAGCCTCGTCCTGGGGCTGATGGTGGTGGTGACAGTCCCATCCTGACGAGGCATCTCAGGCAGGGTGGGAGGTTGTGCAGCCCAAAAGGTCTGAAGTCCCGGGATTTTGGGGAGCGGTGGCACGATGTGGGTGCATGGCTTGTGGCTCAGGGATGAGTATTGTAGAATTGTTTAGGTTGGAAAAGACCTTTATGATCATCGAGTCCGATTGTTAACCCAGCACTGCCAGGTCCACCACGAAACTGTGTCGCTGAGCACCACAAATGAGGATGTGTAGCTCATGGCTTGAGGATGAGGATGCTCGGCTCGCAGCTCCAGAACTGTGGGATGAGGTGTGGCTCACAGTTTGGGGATGAGGGTGCATGGCTTGTGGCTTGGAGGTGACAATGCTCAGCTGGAGGATGAGGATGGTTGACTTGTGGCTCGGAGATAAGGATGCTTGTCTTGGGGATGACCCTGCTCAGCTCGTGGCTCAGGGATGAGGATGCACAGCTCATGGGTGAAGGTGGGGAAGCCACTCCTGCATTGCATCAGTGGTCCTGCACCACCAGCCCTCCATCCCAGACTGTGCTGGCGGTGGGTGCAGGCACCGGGGGCGGAGGTTGTGATTTGGCAGCTCTCAGGCAGTAGCAGTGATATCGGCTCCGCTCAGCAAACTATAGCATTGATTTTGAGCACGTGGCCGTACCTGGTGGCCTTGGTGCTGGCTGCAGGAGCAGGGTGAACACCTGAGACAGCAAAAAGCCAGCACCGTGCCTGTGCGCCTGACTCACCCGAAAGAAATGCGCTCACACCAAATGGGGATTGTAGCTTCAGCCGATGACAAGTGAGCTGGGGCGCGTGGTTGGTCCTCTTTGCCCTCCCCGAGCGGATGGGAAAATGCCCCGATGGCGATGCCGGAGGCCAAACCCTTTTGCTTGCTTAAGACAGATAAAGTGGGGGGGCTCGTCGTG
>NW_009719817.1:0-12185 GCF_000703405.1 Apaloderma vittatum
TTGGTGGCCCGCGCGAATGGGCAGCTGGTGCCGGCGCAGGGGGCAGCAGAAGCCTTTGCTCTCAGTCGGGCGGCTGGCACAGAGCGAGAGGGGCTGTGGCCCCAGGGATTTTTGGCATAGCATGAACGCGTGGGAGTGCAGCAGGATGCGGCCAAGAGGTTTTGTGGCCCGGTAGTTTAAACAACAGCGTTTGCAGGGAGGGGCCCATTGTTAGGGGTCGCACAGCAGACGTGATCTGCCCTGATGAGCAGAGCACCTCAGCACAGGTAATACAGAAGAACTGAGGGCTGCAAGTGGTCAAAAAGAAAACTGTAATTACCCAGAAGTGAAGTGAAATACCTTGTTTCTCCCACAAGTATTCATGTTCCACTCAACAACAAAAGCAGAACTACACAAAATTAGCAGTTCCTGTTGCGGTGGACAGAAGCGCTGACCCTGCAAAGCCGGGAGGAGAGGGAGCAATTGGGACTGCGTAGCGTGGGGAGGTGTCGTCCTGTTTTCCGTGCTTTTCGTTTTCAGGCTGCTCACCTGGATTCCAGAGGCTTGCAGCAAGTCAGTTTGGAAGCAAAATCTTGAATGTGGCTCGTTGGTTCTTTCTCCCAGGGAATATCTGCCATTATCTAAACAGATGCCTGTCTAACCGGTTTTAAAACCTCCAGTGACAGATGCTTTCACGCTGTTCCCCAGGCAGTCTCCTCCTGCACTGGAGGAGTCCTCCTCCGGCTGGAGATGAGGAGGTAGATCTCCATGTCCATGTTTCAGCCCAATGCTATTTCTCCTGCTTCTAGAGGACATTGGTAATCCCTGAGGAGTGCATAAAAAAGGTGCTGCAAAGCTGGAAACATGCGTGCATCTCCTCAGTCTTCCCTAGATTAAAAAGCACTAATTCTTTTGGTGTTTCCTCACAGGCCATTTCATATAAACATTTTTAATGTTCTCTGAGCTCTCTCCAGCTGGTTTACACTTTTCTTGGAATCCAGTGGCCACTACTAGGCCCAGCATTCACACCGTCAGTGCTAAATCAGTTGAGAAGGTTATGTGATGTGCCAGAATTTACCCCTGTTTCTACATGCCCCAAATATTTACTTTTGGGGGTTTTTGTTTCAAGTGTCACATTGTTGATGTACCTGCAGCTCATGATCTGTTCCACCTCAGAAGCTTTTTCAAATCACTGCTGTCTAGCGAGTCTTTTCCCATCTCAGATTTGTACTGAAGATTAATGTCCTTTCTGAACACATTCTAAACATCTCTGAGGCAGCAGGAGATCCTCACCTCTAAGCATCAGCGTCAAGTCCTTGAGCAGTGCTCATGCAGCTGTTTCTAGGCCTAGAGTATCAGCCGTAGCAGTGAAACAACTCACTCTAACAAAAAACAAAGAGTGGGGGAGGGAAGGACAAAGACTTTTTTGTGTTCTTTTTTAATACAGATCATTTTGTTGATATGATATACAGAGCAACCCTGCAAACTGAGTTTCTTGTGTTTGAGGTCACTGAATATCTCATTAGTCAAGCTGGTCTCCTACTACCCTCCTGCCCTTCCTGTACATTGGGATAATTTCCAGCTGTGCTTATAATACTGTCGAACTCCTCTGAACTACTTTCCGCTTACACTCATTTTTTCTCTTCGGCCAATTCTCAAAGTAAAGTCTGTTGTCTTTGAGGTCTATTGTCTTTGGTCTTGCACTCTCTCATTGTATCTTCAGACCTTGCATTAACATTTAAAATTGCTCAGTGACAAGAGACTGTAAGGAGCTTGCAAATTGCAGAGGGATTCCAACATAGCTTGCAGGACTGGCTGGGATTCTCAGCCTGCTTTCTTCATCCCTTTCTTCCAGAAGCTTGTCTCTTGCCTTCTCTCCTCTTCCATATTACCTCCTTTACCTCCCAGAAAACAAGGCAATTGGTGAACCTATGGTTCTGACTTAACCAATTATGAAGAATTGGGACCAAAAAATCTTCCTCAGGCTGTATGCATTTGATAAGATGTGCATTGTGTTGTTAGGCAGTGGCTTGGCAAACACAAGCTTCTGTGCAGTGCTGAGAGCCCTGTCTCCTCTCAGAGATTGAAACTTCACACCAAACTGGGCAGACTTACCCTGTTCATCAGTCCACAACTCAAAAGATTTCATCTGCTCTTTCAATGTCGTCTACATTTCTTTAAAACACACTAGATAGAGCAAGATAATTCGTGTAGGTTGCAGCTTACACAAGCAAGAAATCAGGCTTTCAGAGCTGCAGAGGGATACCTGAAAAACGGCTAGAGGGGCATCAGAACACAAGGCAAACCTGTGGATTATTTTTTGTGCATAAAATTTCATTATGGTAGCTCCAACTCATATTTTCTTGAGAGAGCCCTGTGGAAGGCAAGTGGGAGAGTTCTGTTTGCAGACATCTCCAGTCTCACTCCAGGCTTAAAAAGGAACATGAATCAAAGTCTCTAAGCTAGTTTACATTCCTGCCTCTGAAACTAACAAGCCGACAGGTAGGTTTCAAAATAGCAAACATCAAGGCGATGTCAAGGCTCTGATTTTAAATGGAAGGCTTACAGCAGCCTTGACTAAAGGCAAAGGTTAACCTGTCTCGCTAGTTAGGGTCACCAACGCAGGATTGCAAAAGTTATTCTGTGGGAAAGCAGTGGGATGATTTAGAGTTTTCACTTGTCCAAAAGGAAGACCAGAAATGCCAGATCTGCTGCCAAGTGCAAATCTGCAAAGGAGATTCCCACCTGATCAGCTTTTGAAGCTTGCAAACAAAGATACTGCTGTTTCTTTTAAAATCTTAGTTTTCAGATTTGAAGGTGCTTATTTTTTCCCATGTGTATCTGCATACAGATACCTAAAGATTCCAGTACTTCCTTTAAAGCCTTGTTTAGCGAGACTGCCTCAGTCTAAAATAACTTCAGTTACTAGAAGTCCCGGACAATTTCAGAAAAGCACACACGTTCACGTGTGCACACGCACACAAGCCGTATCTTTCCTTTGCTAGCTTCTCCTGTTCCACCTGGAGCCTCTGGCAGGATCTGAGGAATCTGTGTGAGTATTTACAAGAGGACTTTTATGTCCCTTCATTTTGTACAGTAGGTGTTCTGATAAAATCTTTCCTATCAATATTTATAGATTTCTTGCACAACAATCTTTGTGGTAAAGTTTTTTGTACTCATTTATAACTTCAGGGTACTTTTTGTTTACTAGAGTGGAAATGCAGATGTTGTTCCATGCTAGTTTTAAATTAAACTAATAAGGTAGCATAAAGAATGCAACGTGATGTCAGTTGCACAATACTGTAGGAAGGCAATTTTTTAAAACACAACGTGGTAATTGTCTTGTACCCCAAAGGATGAAGTAAGATCATTGGCTTGCATCATTGCAAAAGTTACTACAGGACACAAGAAAAATAAAGCATAAGGGTAGGCAGAGGTGTTGGGAAATAAGGTTGATTAACAATGCATAGATAATTCACTGTGGGTTAATTTGAATTATGTGGGTGAGCACATACGGGACTTAAAAAAAAAAAAGTCAGGCATATGAATACCTGCTGCAGTTACTCAGTACTGTAAGAGCGTGTGAACAAATGTTTCTGGAACAAAGCCCACAGTTCTTAGTGCCATAATGCATCTGGTCCTTAATTTATGCAGAATATTACTTTATAATCAAGAGGCAATAGGCTCCAAAAAGCCACCCCATAGAGAACTTAAGAATTTCTAATAAACCAAACCATTTAGACTGGAACAAGAAAGAGGAGTTGGAAGTGAAAACTTCAGAGAGTCCAACAGAGAATTGCTTGCCACATGTAGCAGTTCAATAATGCTTTTTTATTTTATAGTAATTTTATTTTAAAAATCAAAATATCACTTAAAAAACTAAATCACAGAATCATTAGGGTTGGAAAAGACCTGTAAGATCATCAAGTCCAACTGTACACCCAGCAATGCCAAGTTGACCACTAAATCATGTCCCTAAGTGCTACATCTACATGTCTTTTAGACGTCTTTAGGGATGGTGACTCCACCTCCTCCCTGGGCAGCCTGTTCCAATGCTTGACAACACTTTCCATGAAGGAATTTTTCTTAATATCCAATCTGAACCTCTTCTGGTGCAACTTGAGGCCATTTTGTCTTGTCCTATTGCTTGTTGCTTGGGAGAAGAGACTGCTACTCACCTCACTACAACCTCCTTTCAGGTAGTTGTAGAGAAAGAGAAGGTGTCCCCTGAGCCTTCTGTCCTCCAGGCTGAACAAACCCAGTTCCCTCAGCCGCTCTTCACAAGACTTCTTCGTGAGACCCTTCACCAGCTTTGTTGCCCTTCTTCGGACATGCTCCAGCACCAAAATGTCTATCTTGGAGCGAGGGGCATTCAAGGTGTGACTTCACCAGTGCTGAGTACAGAGGGATGATCACTGCCCTAGTCCTGCTGGCCACACTGTTGCTAGTACAGGCCAGGGTGCTACTGGCCTTCTTGGCCACCCAGGAACACTGCTGACCCACATTCAGTTGGCTGTCAATCAACACCCCCAGGTCCTTTTCCGCCACGAAGCTTTCCAGCCACTCTTCCCCAAGCCTGTAGTTGTTGTTGCCTGGGGTGACTCCAGTGCAGGACCATCTTAAAATATATGTATATATGCACATATATCATATATATGTTGTATATGTATATATATTCAGCCAAATAAAATTATAAATGAAGTTATTTCCACTTATTTTCCTTATTTCTAACTTGGGAGATTACAAAACAACATGTGGCAGCCGGTGACCCCTGCATATCCCACCCCCTTTTTTTTTTTAAAATAAGCTGTATATATTTTCCCATTTATACGCAACTTTAAACATTGTCTTAAAAGAAGAGCTGAAGGCACTGTTGACCCATACAAGAAGAGCAGAAATCAAAGCTTTTGTTGCCACTGGAGTTCAGGTGTCTCATTCCATCTTTACTGCAGTGTCACTTCTCATACTGAACTTGAAACAGAGGTATGAAAATACTGATAAATGTACAGGTTTTTTTAATAGGTGGAGATTGAACAAGAAATTATAGGGGAGGAGCACATTTTTCTGATGACACTAAATAATAATCAGCATTGCATTATTATGCTCTATAATAAAAGTGGCTGCATGGTAAATTAAGGGTATTGTTGCTGGGTACTGCAGGGCTCTGCCCTACCTCACAGCTTGTTAGTTATTTTGAACACAACAAAGATTTGAAACTTGCTCAGAGAAATGATTTAAAGTCATCTAAGAAATAGAAGTGAAAGCATTCAGAAAATGCAAACTAATTTACACTGGAGAAAAATTCTGGAATACAGCTATGCTAAAAGAAATGGAAATAAATCTTTTGCCCAGTGGATGGCAAATGTGGAAGATACTAGCAATGCAGAAGCATCAGATTGCGTAGAAGGAAAAAAAAAATCTCCATTTGAAAGTCTCATTTAAAACACTGCATTCCAGTTTAGCCACTTCACTACAATGAATAGTCAGACAAATTGTAGACAGTTCCAAGAAAATCATCCAGGAAATAATGAGCTATCTAGAAGTAAAAAAGGAGGCACCTTCCTTAGGAAAAATCCTAAGTTCAAGATATAGCTACAGAGGCACAATAACACTTTGCAAATATCTAGAAATGTAACTTCAAGGGATGGAGGGTGAAGGAATACAAAAAGAGGTGAAAAACTGAGCAAATGTGGCTGACAGAGTGACCAGCGCAACTCGTTCCTCACAGCAAGCGAGGTGTTGGTAGGAGAAAGAGACCAATGATTTGATGAGTGCCAGTGGACAGGACACTGAGCGTGTAAGTAGGTGGGACAAAGCACGAGAACGTTAACTGTGAGGAAGCCATCCAATGCAGCTAGAGTAAGCAGATGGCTAGACAGGTCACCAGTTCTTTACAGTCTGCAGTCTTCAGTGTTAGATCAAGTTGTAAAATCTCTAGCCACCTTATCCTCAGTTGCATTGTGAATATAAGAAGAGTCTAATAGCTCTTAAGACATTCCTTGTATCTTATTAAGCAAGGTCATTATAAAGGGAAGGTATATGTATGCTCTAATAAACTAAAACTGCTTGTAGGCAAAACCATACAGTTCCTTTATGTTACTCTCTGTAACTTTAGGCAACTTTAGTTGCCTGAAGAGCTTCTTGGGAGCCAGTCAAGGCCTGGTCCCATACCAAGATGCCTCTGTTCAGTGCATTTGAATGCTCTGTCAGTGTTCATGCAGAATATCCAGAAGTACTTTTCCTTTTTGAGATTGTATGCTGTCTGTTCAAATGCAAAGAAGAACTCTCAGATTGTCTAGTTTTATACATTGGCAAAACCAAGACCACTCATTTCTGTGACAATTATAAACCACAGCTGAACTATACAGGTACTACTGTTCTCAAAAAAAAGCCTTCTTGTCTTTGAATTCATAATACATTCCATATTTTGACCTCCAAAGGCTTGTATTTCCCAGTATTGTCTTGAACAGCTCCTGAGTAAGGCCATCTATCCACTGTGCCTGTTTCATTTACATAAGGGTTAGGAAGGATGGGCCTTTGCAAAACTCTGATCTGCAACCCAGAAACTGTAGCAGTTCAGTGCAAAACTCTATGTTTTTTTCTGCAAGCAGAGCACATAGCTTTTCCTTCTAACTCTATAGCAGTTTTAACACCTTTGTGCCATAACTTCCCTTCACTCTCACTAATGCTACATCCTCATGATCTGTCAGAGATTGAAGGAGGTTCCTAATAAGAGGAAATGAAATGGTGCAGTGATGGAGCTTTTCTCCCTCTTGCTCCTGTGAAAGAAAGTGGGAGAAGAGAGCACACCATTTAGTTTCATGCAGCTGCTCTTGCTCTGTACAGATGTTTTGTGTAGGAGAACTGCTGCAGGGTTTTGGGGGTGAGAGCAGAATTCCAAATGTTCTGTGCTCTCAGCCACCATACCTGACAGAAGTATTTCTATGCTGAAATAGAGGGGAGAAACAACACTTCAAAACTGCTTCTTTGGTGTCTGCTGTATAGCTACTGTTCAATAGCCCCTGACTGAGCTTCTCACAGGAGAGCTGCAACTGAATTTAGATCTGTCTGTAATACAAATAAAGGGAAGATGTCTTCCATCTTTCCCATAGGAAAGGTCTCAGTAGATCTCTAGTGTCTGTAGTGTTGGAATGGGGTACATTTTTCAAAATCTGCTGCTCACAAAAACATCTCATCAAGGAGGTTTTCTGAGAATTGCCACAAGAATGATCAACTACGTCCTTTTCTTCATTCTGCAGAAAGCAGAAATTCAGCTTTTGAACCACTGTCTTGCCTCAGGACTGAATTTAGAGCTGAGCTTTCAGCACATGTAGCATTTACTGTGAGGACAGAAAGAACAAAACCATGGAATGTAATGCAGAGACAGCAAATTCCCCTCGTTTTATAGAGCTGGCCTGCTTAACAGCGTGCAGGGCCAGTAACTGAACTTTGAGAAATACTAGAGAACCAAATAGTCCTACAATGTGGGGATTTATCTGCAGTGCAGCATGCTTTGCCATGATCTTGACATAACTCCAGCACTCCAGGTGACTCTGCAAGGCCTCTGTAGGGCCCTGCATCTGTTTGTGTCGGCGCAGAGCCTCCCCCACTTTTCTGAATTTCTGGGAGAGCACCAAGATGTCTAACTAGATTGAGAATCAGTTATTTAAGGCTTTGCTTTAGTAACAGCATCTTATTTGTCACCTACCAAAGCTTGCTTGACTCATACTAAGTCATGCATTGACCTTTTTCACCATTTTTACTATGTTTCTGAACAGGATGATAAGGGAAAAAGGCCCCAATCTGGTCTTCTCTGACCTGCTTCTGTAAGCACCTCCTTTTTAGCCTAAGATTGTCCTAAGTGGTTTGGATGTTTTATCTAACTCATACTAGTATTTTAGTGTTCTCCAGCTCCCAAGGTGTGGCATACAAACATTTTTACAAGTGTTTTTTAAAGGCAAAATCAGGTGACGTGGCAGCAGTAGCAGATCCCAAGTCGGCTGTGTGCTGACTCTTGTCTGAACAAGAACAAACACCGCCACGTGGATAGTGACTCTTCAATGTGGGGAGGATGCCTGTTGGCAGATAACTACCTGACCGCAAGGGAAGCACATTTCTAAAGGTCTGTACTCATTAATCACTTCCTGAGCACTTTCACAACAGCAGTTACAGCTAGTCAACAGAACCTCACTCCTGCAAATAGTGCATTCGACTGCTCCTCTCAAAATAATCTCCAGTAGCAACTCGGGTGCTGCCTGAACCTGCACAGGTGGCTCAGGATGGTGGAGCAAGGAAAGAGAGAGGGAAAGAATAAGATAAAGCACAAGGTCTTGGTGAAACCTACTGTGCTTTAGGTAGGCGAGTGGAGTAGGTCGGCAGCATGCAGTAGGTGGGCATAGGTGAAAGGCTGGATTCTCAGTGACGTGTGTTACTCGGATAGTAAGGTAGAGTGTCTGAGGTAGGTACACCAATTTGTAGGAGGAGGACGTGCAGCGGAAGGGTGTCAGTATGTGGATCTGAGGATCTAATGAAGGGGAAGGAGTGCACTAAGAGAGAAGTGGCAGGCAAGAGGGTAAACAAACCCCTTCTGACCAGTTTTTATGGTCTGGAAAAAAAGTATTCTGGTAGTATTTACCAACATTGACTAACAAATTGAAGTTTGAGACCTCCCTGCCCTACTTCAGTATTGATTTGCAAATTATATGCAATTGAAAGGTGAGTGTACATTTCAAAATGCAGGCTATGTAGTTCCCCACACAGAAACTATAAGTTAATTAGCAGGCAAGTTTTACTGAAAAAAACCAATAGGGACACTAACAAGGTGAAGTGCAGCAGAGCCTTGTTGGTCTCAGAAACTGTGTCTGAGCTCCCTCTAGTGAGTTGTGTTAGTTTTCTACACTCAAAGATATCTAAAAAATACCGTATACCTAAATAGCTAAATTCAAGCCCAAATGCTTCTAAAACAAATAAACAGGCAAAGGATCTTTGTACCTGTCCTGTAACAGTTCACATAAATTCTGCTTCACAAAGCTAAGTTCTTTTCAGAAGTTTCCAGAAAAGTAAAACTGAACAAATGCAGTTTTAATGGTGTTAGAGACAAATTGAAGCCAGACTGCTTTCAAAGCACTGGCAAAACAAAAGCAGCAGGCTTGCGTACCTTCCTACTGCAGGTAACATAAATATTTTCTAAAACACAGAGGGAGTGTAATAGGGAGCTTTTGCCGTTACGAATGCAAAACAACTGTCAGAAATAAGGCTCATATATAGATCAGTTCACTTGATGTGTTACGGAATAAGCAAATGAATGAATCGGTAACTTTCAAAATAATTCAAACTCCTCAATTTTCTACATGACATATGAACTCTAAAATGTGACCACTGCAAGCTTAAGAAGGAGGAGATTGTACAATTCATTTAAGCATCAGGATTTGGGGTCCTGCCCTAATAACAACCCCTTTCATACTTAAAAAAAATGTTTAAAATTGTTCAGTTGTTTGGGGTTTTTTAAAAAATAAAATAGACATAAAAATTTCTCAGAGGACATGTGGCTTGAGACATGTATGTTCATTCTGATGGCATTTCTGTGCCTGCCACTTAGTTTTTCCCTCATGGAATAAGGAACGGAAGCGACCTTTTTGTGTGCGATGAACTTAAACAGCCACAAAGTGCTGCCCCAGCTCCTTCATGCAGGCACACACCTATGCTTTCCCCACAATGGGATGAAAAAAGGAATGCTATTACTAAAACAATAGCCAGCTACCTTGTGGTCAGCGTGAATGTGTCTTCCAGCTCTACTGGTGATTTGCTGTGAGTTTACTTCGCTTGTCTCTGTAGTACACAGGACCCCTCATCTTGGTTGTAGCCTGTTGTCTAGGCACTACTGCTACAGCAAGCTGCAGACATCAGCATTACTGTTTTGTGCTGCTGCTGTTCTCTAGCTTGTTGTCGTTTTGTGGGACGGCATTTTATTGCATTGTTCAGCCCAAACCACACATTAACTTATCTTCATATATTCAGTCTTTTTCAAGATTTCTGTGCCATCAGAAAAATCCCTGTCTCCTAAATATATGCCACTAACAACCTTGTACAGTCCTATCACTTTGTGGGTTCATCAAAGAAGTAGTTCTCTTATAGTTCCTTTCCTCACACTGCCCTGCTTCATGGAGAGCTCATTTCCAGAATTTTCAGATCCAAGCACACATTTAGGCATGGGCATGAGGGCAGCCATAAAGTTAATCAGAGCAGGGTGAGAAGCTGTCATCCCATCAGCCAAGGATGAGTGAAAGCTGTAGAGGAAATTAATTATGCAAATGAGGAAGAGAATGAAGAAGTGGAACTTTGCATTTAACGTTACCGAGCAGCAACCTCGTGTTAGGCTCACCAACGTGAGGTTTGTTCACTTGTTTTTATGAACGACCTCAGAAAAAGAGGAGGCACTCAAAGGCTGTAGTAGTAGAAACCACTTCACTGTCTCTCCACCTCCCAGGCTAGTTCACGATTGGATCATGCACTAAGCATTTGAATGGAATTTTTCAAAGCAATTGCTCTATCCTGTCCTACAAATCCGGTGTTAACTGAGGCTTCCAAGGAGAATAACAGCCCTACTGACTTCTGTGCTCAGTCAGCAGCTCTACATGCTGCCCGCAACGTGCGAAAGATTTGGTTTTAGCTGAAATGACTAGCGCTGAATGCACCACGATCCATAACAAGAAATAAAGCATGTGGAGTGAAAGGTACCTTACAAGTAATGTGGAGCACCGTGGCCAGATTCCATATCAAGGGAAGCATATAATGGTGGAACCGTCTGGCCTGCAGCTATAAAAACACAAATGAGGCACAGACCCAAGTTAATGGCCTTGTTAAAAAATGACACATCACTACAAGACCACCAAAGGTAATGTTGTAGCACCACTAAAGGCACCTTAACAAGCCTGAGGACAGAGTGCCCTTACATTTCATTATATAGCTAGCAGCAACACCTACCCACTGCAAAAGAAAGATTATTTCTAATGTTCACTGTCTTGTGTCTTAAAATGATTCCCTATCTATGGTAAATATTAAGAGCTCTGATAGTCCTTCTTACCCTTTAAATTTTGTATGCAGCACACTGGAATTCGACTTTTTATGAAAAAAAATCAATCTTCTTTATAGGAATAAATAACAAGATCCATCAAGTGAGGCTGACACTGAAACTAGGACATTTTTTCTCTAAAATAACCCATTAGAATTTAAGGATGTAAGTCACCTGAAAATAGGTCAGAGATGCTTGTCAGAATTACCAGTTAAAACCAGATGCTAAACCTGCATGTATGGTTCAGAGAACATTACAAATAACCTGAAATTTACTCCCAAGCATTAATGAGATAAATTGATGACCAAATGGCTGTGCAGTGAAATCAGCCTGGGCAGAGAAATCACTGCATGTTGCTTAGACCTGAGGAACAGGCTTGTGCTGTTATCAGCTATTGTGTTTGGTTTTTTTTCCTCTCATTAAGATTGGAAAAGGGCGAACATAACACCCATCTTTAAAAAAGGAACCAAAGACAACCTGGGGAACTACAGAGCAGTCAGCCTTACCTCTGTGCCAGGTAAAATTATGGAACAGATTCTCCTGGCAGGTCTACTAAGGCACATAAAAAATAATCAAGTGGTTGGTGACAGCCAACATGTCTTCACTAGGGACAAGTCATGCTTGACTAATTTAGTGGCCTTCTACGACAAAACTACAGCACTGGTTGACATGGGAAAAGCAACAGATGTCATTTTCCTGGACTTGTGCAAGGCGTTTGACACTGTCCCACATGGAGAGACACGGATTTGACAGATGGACCACTCGGTGGGTAAAGAACTGGCTGGGTGGTCGCACTCAAAGAGTTGTGGTCAATGGTGCAATGTCCACATGGAGACCATGTGTCAAGTGGTGTTCCTCAGGGGTCTGTTCTGGGTCCAGTGCTGTTCAACATCTTTTTCAGCGACATGGATGACGGCACTGAGTGCACCCTCAGTAAGTTTGCCGCTGACACCAAGCTGTGTGGTGCCGTGGACTCACTTGAGGGAAGAGATTCCATCCAGAGGGACCTTGACAGGCTTGAGAAATGGGCCAGTGCAAACTGCAGGAGCTTCAACAAGCAAAACGCAAGGTCCTGCACCTGGGTCGGGCCAATCCTAGGTACAGATACAAAATGGGCACAGAGTGGGTTGAGAGT
>NW_009719818.1:0-8484 GCF_000703405.1 Apaloderma vittatum
AGGAATAAGGGATTGATTTGTCTGAAAACCCACAAAAAATAAAAACATCACCCCCCCTGCTCCACTGCTTTAGTTCTGAGATGGAATAATTCCCTCGTCCAGTTTTCCACATAGCTGTACAAGGAAGAGGTGGTGGTTACACAAAGGTAAGTCCTTTCCATGGCAGCCTGAATATAGGTCGGCCTGAGGGGATGATGCTCAGGAGTGGGAAGCACGGCTGCAGAGAAAAATTCTTGTAAAACTAGACCCTCAAGCTCTCTCTTTGGATAATGAGATTAGTTTCCTCCACAAAACTACCCAGCTCAGTAGTCTGAGTGTGTTGGGAGTGGAGGAAAGAAGATTGCACAGTGAACTGTAGACCCTCCATTGGGATGTTATAGGTTGACTCTAATGGTGCCTTTTTCAGTCCCTGGTTATTTTAAATCGGTAAACACGGGTTTCCAGATTCAAGCCCAAACATATGTTGTTTAAAATATGCATTCACTTCAGGCTAAAGACACACCCAGAAGCAGTCTGATTTTTTTACATATCATTAATGCGTTGAAATCAGGCACTGCTTTTAAGTAGCCTACCTCCAGAAAAGGTCAACCTTAAATCAGATCAGTTTTAGCAGATTATTAAAAGTAATTTGCCTATTGCTAAGTTAAGCAAAACCAAATTGAGATACTATACATTTTCTCTTCCAAGTTAAAATTATAACAGCTTTTATAACATCAGCAACTAAAACATTTTGGTTAATCAGAATTCAGGTTTTTTAGTCAGTTTTCATAGGAGTCCCAAACCACTACAAGCCTCAATTACACATAGTTGTATGTAGCTAGGTACAGGTAAATCTGCAGGATTTATGTCAGCAGGTCAAAAGGAGTGAGCAGTTACATCTACTAAATGATTATGTCCATTAAGGCCATCCTGGGAATTAAGAGTCTCCCCATGTACTCCTGGATCTTCAGGTAATCCAAATCTGTGTCTAGTATTTGTTTCAGGTTTTCCGTTTTTCATAGATAAATAAAGTGATTTAACTAGTGTTCAGCTGCAAAAAGCAGGAGCAAAGCAGAACAGCTTTGCTTATGCTCTGACATATTTCAGTTCTGATAGAGTGAAATAGAAATCAGTGGCCACTTTCCTGTCAGAAATCCACTTTGCTGTCAGTAAAGGGCCATGTTGAAGTATTGGCAGAATTAACGTCCTGTCTATTTATTCCTAAATTTTCCCAGTTCCATTTTATTTCTAATCAAAGAAGTCATTTAGTACTATCTGGGAGAAGGAAATTAGGAGTGCTTCATCCTCTCAGGATCATTATGCCCTACTACAGGTTCCCCAATTTAGTCTATTTAAACATAAAAAATCTCAAGGCTAACAAAACTTATTCTAAAGCCACAGCTGGAGAGATGAACCAGTGAGACCCATGTTGCTTAAAAAAAAGAAAGTGGGAAAGGACTTGCTTTTCATGGACGCTGCTTGCATACACAAAGTAGCTTGCAATAGGCAATAGAAGTTTTTGCCTCAGGCATCTGTCTGGAAGTTAGTAGAGAGTCCCACGAAAATACCCTCTTGGATGCAAAAGACCCTTTTTGCTTCTTCACCTTGTGTAAACGAGGTGAAGAAGTAAACAAGAAATTTTGTAGACAAGAATTTCGTCCAATATCATGGAATATTTTTCATGGAAATTACTCTAAATGCAAACGTTTCCCACGCTCCTTTCCTTCTGCTCTTTGGGTAAACCAAGTGATACTGCTTTTAGTTTATAATAGCACTAAGACTTCAGAACTATTTATTTCAATTCCTGCAATTAACCATTGCAATTTCCCTTGCATTTGAGGAAAACAATAAAATGCTCTTAAATAATTTCCTAGTAATTGCAAATCTCCTACTAGTGTGTCATAAGTCCACAGTGAATATCCCAAATTTATTTTTGGTAGTAATTATGCTTGACTTTATGTGATCCAACACTGAAACCATGAAAACTAAATTATGCATAATTTGAATGCACTGATTACAACAAAAAAAAAACCCGTATGAAGTCTTTCTGAAAACTTTGCCTAGGGCAGAAAATGTTCAGCTTTTATAGAATTCATCCAAACAGTGAGTGTTTGCCTCCATTACAAATAAACTTAAACAACCTAAGGCAATCCACATTAGTGACGACTGTTAATGTCTTCAAGTCATGTCCTGCATGAGGCTAAGTGGAAAGTTAAGTACATGATTGGAAGGACAATTAAACAATCAACAACTACAGTGATGTAACTTCAAAGAGGAAAAAATAGGAGTTAGTTTTATGTCATTAAGGAACATTCAAGCTGAAATGTTGTCAATTTGAATAAAAATAAGTAGATGTAATTTCAGGATGGTGCTACTGTAATAAACACTTGCCAGGTCTGTTCTACTTGTTGTTTTAGCGTGTTGTTTTTTTAAAAAAATATAATATTTTAAAATAAGCAAACATTTTGTGGTAAGAAAGATCAAGAAGTGGCCAAAAAGGGACTCTGAGAGAGATGGTCTGTCGAACCTAGAGGAAGTTCTCTCAGGCAGTAATGTCTCCAGCTCTTCTCCCTTCACTTGGTTTGGGGGTTGCTGCACCTGACGCACAAATACACATTCCCTTCTGCAATGAGATGGAAATTTCTGCCAGAGGACTGGTGTGGGTGCTGGAGGGCTGTATCTGCTTAAATTGTCACAGGCAGATTTGGTGAGATTTTTGTCAGTGTTTTGTGGCCCCCGATGTTAAGTATTCCCCACATTTAAATATGTAACTCTCATTAAAGTCGTGGCTAAAAGAATCTCACAGTGAGAAATCAATGGAAGTTTGGGCCTAAATCTTTGAAGAATTTAGGTCTGATTGTTCCAGGCCAGGAGGGGGGGACAGCCCTGGAGCAGGGATTCATCTTGTGTAATTTTAGCGATTTGTTTGTTTGGAAGTTTGGTTATCTATTCTAAAGCAGTTCTCTTTTGTAGTCCGTGACGAAAGACGCATCCAGAGAGTGATTACTACATTTCTAAAATAATCAATCAAGACATTTGAATGAATCAGCCTGTGAAGGACTTTTTCCTTCTTCATTGACTAGAAAGAGTCTTATGACTAGTTTAGACTAGACTCTGGATTTTTAGGTGATTCCTATTCTATCCTTTCAAACACATATTAAATAGCTAAATAGACTAATCTGTAAGAATATTTCTCAATATTTTTCTAATATAGGTATCTTAAATGTTGTTGTAACAGTAATAAGAAAAATTTCTCACAAATATGAATGATTGTAGTTTTATTATACCCCTGTAATAATTTGCTTTGTTATCTGCTGATGCAACAAGTTGTATTAAGGATTTATTAACAGATTAAATCTTGTAAGATTTAGTAGAACAAAGGGGAAGTGCTGTGCTTAAGTGAAGTATCATGTACAAAATGTAGACCCTGTGGAAAAGGATCTAGCAGTGCATCACTAAGTATGTGACAACAGTGAAACGTCAAAGAAGGCTTTTTGGGATATATCAGCTGGAGTTTTCTATGTGAGAGAAAGAAATAATGTTCTAGTGAGGGTTGAGATGAAGTACTATATCCCATTTGAGGGTCAGGTGTAAAAGGAGAGGAGTGGAGAGGACTGAAGTGGCCTACAAAAAGCTCATAGCGGGCTCAGGAGCACACACTGTTTACAGCTCTCACAGAACGAACACCCAGTGTTGCAGCGCAGCAAGCAGCTCTTGAGATTTTGCACAAAGCTGTTCCACTGCCATCATTGGGAAACCAGTGAGTCAAAGCAGACTGTAGTGTCGCCTGGACTTGTTTCACACCTCCCCCTCCCCTTTCTGCTATTTGCTGCCTGTTGCTTTCCCAATTGTTACATAAAACCAAATAAGCGAGCACTGTCCCAGTAAGAAGTTGGCCAAACATGCATTGCACCACTTCCACAGCTGCTCAAGTGGTTGCTTGCAATAGCTGTGTTTACCAATCAAATTTCTGAGCCGGAGCATCAAAGAGCAGGCTGGATCAGACAGCAGCCAACACAGGCTGCTGATCTGGACGGGCTGGGTGCCAGCTACAGCCCAGCAGGACTTGCAGCAAACACCAGCACAATGCACCAGCTGGCCAGGTTGGTGAGCACTGGTCTGCAGCATGCCTTTTGTATTATTCTTGTTAGGATGGAATTTGGGGGATACTGGTATGAATCCTGTTCATGGCTCTGACAATTTTTTGGCAATCTTACACAAGCAAAACTTTTTATGGCCTCTTTTACATCTCTCACATTCAGGCAACATGGTTTGGGAAGCCTCTAAAATGCAGATGTCATCTTCCAAATAGCCCGGGTAGCTGCCAGCAAAACACTGGGAGACTGAGATTTGCCCATCTGCTCATGGCGGTAGCACTTCTCTTGGTCCTCAGTGACTTTGTCGAGTGTTTTGTCTGCTAGGGTAAGCTACAAGAACTGTTCTGGGACACATTTCTGTGAACATTATCTGTTGTGAAGTTTTTCCTTTGTTGTTTTCCCTCCCAGGTTTGCAGCCTAGTCATCTCCCCTCAGTCATTGCTCCCTCTCACTGGCCTCCCCCCACCCTCCAATCTATCAAAGGAAATATTTAGCAGGGCAGAGAGCTGCACGTGTTGAATCTTGAAATACTTCTCTGGTTTCAGACTGTCATCTCTAAACATGAAACTTCTGGTTCAGAGACTCTCCTTTCAGTTGTCTTATCTATATTGCTGTTGCAGCTTACAGAGAAGAAATAAATAGGATTAAAGGGTGCAATGCTTTAGCATTGCTACAAGACAAATAGCTCAGTGTACATTTCTCTTTGGACTGTACTGACTTTAACGGTAGAAAAAGCAACCTTCTAGAGAGACACCAGCAACAGTGTCAATATCCTACCACATTCTAGGTGGACAAGAAGATGCAGCGGCACAATGTGTGTTATTAGGTGCCTTGGTCCCAATATACAGCGTCAAAATCAAGCAGTACTACCACATACATGACCAGGTTGGGCTCAGGTGTGGCAGTAGTGGTTAAGAAACCATGGTTTTCATTGAATGGCAGACACTAGATAACTAATTTATCCTTTGAGTGATTTATAATTGGAAAAGTCTCCATGAGGTTGGCTAAGCCACTTCTACAGTATGAATTTCCCAATTTTATGAAATAGTAATTAAAAAAAAAACCCTAGAAACTAAAACTAAACAGGAAGAGGTTTGCTGATAATTTTAAACTTTGGGAAAAGTACATCTTACTTTAGTCATAGCGAAAAAATCCACCATTAATACACCACATTATTCACACTAGTATTTTTCATTCCCATTTTCAGTTAGAAAAAACTGTTAATGACAAATACAAAATTACTTTCTTAGAATTTTGATAATCATACACATGATCATCGAGTACCACATGCGAGTAATATTTCAGTTATCCTACTGATGTCACTGAGATGGAATTAAAAGTGCTGAAATTTTCAGTGATGGATGTTTCACCGCAGCTGTGAGCAATGTGTTCCTTAGAGACTAATTCTCCTAGGGCAAAGTTAAACCCTTAGACTTGCATCTTGTTAATAAAATAATACAATTTAAAAATAGTATCAAAAGGGATCTATCCGAGAAACTTATCCTTGTGTATATTTCTGTTTGTATATAAATTAATCTCTTAAATTATAAATAAATGTGCTTTTTACACATATATATGGCTGCATGTCATAAAAAAATAAACCATAAAGTATGTCAAAATAAAATCAACAAGAAGAGGGCATTCAGAGCTAAACCTAAAACCATAATCTCTGACATGGCTTTTGAATGTATGTCAACGGCAAGTTAAATATGAAGTGGTAGATTTGTTTTAATTTTTAAGTGTAGCTGCCTGACTTCTTTTGCATTTTAAATCTCTTAAACTCACTCTTGTGTTTTCCAAATGTTTCATTCTCTAATTTATTTTCTTAACCAGATGTTGTTTGAATTAATTATATATTTAATTATAAAATATGTTAGAGCAGCTCACACAAATGAATAATACTACCAAAGAAGACCCTACCGAGTGCTTTGCAAAACTAAACAGCTTTTTGGTTTTGTCGTTGTTATTTAATGGCATACACTGATCTCCAGAGCTGTCACTGACTATTGTAAAAAGCCCTGATTCAGAAGAGCATTTGAGCATGTATTTAAGAAGAGGATTTGAACACAGAATGGAGAGCCTGATGGGGTGGATGATGAAAACGCTTCCTTACCAGAACCCCTTCATTTACTAGGATCTGCAAGCATTCTGTGGGTGGCTCAAAACCATCTCCATCCCTACTCCTTCAGCAAATCAGATGTGCTTGAATAGCCTTTAGCCTGTGGCCTGAGGATGTTTCCATACCCATGGACAACTTTTCAAGATGGGAGGATGAGGGAGTGCACAGAGTAACCCTGTGAATGCATCCTCATGCCATTTTCTTAAGCAGTTGTGGCTTCGGATTTTCCCATACAGCATGCTGCCTGCTCAGACCTGCCCCTACCACCCTTCCATGGTGTGAGCACAGCTGCTTGTGATGCCTTACAGGAAGCCAGATCATGAATTATTGTTGAAGTTATTTTTAACCTGGCTCTGTTCATTCATTTGGTTTGTCATTTGGCTCCACAAGTGGTGCCAGGCTCTATAATACGAAGCAGGGAACAAGTGGCAAAGTATCAATGGTTCTGGGTGCAACTTAGGATGTTGTTACCACTGAAAACAGCGTATCAGACAAATTGTGGCCTAAAGAATCTCATTTAATGTCGTGGCAAATGCAGGATTTGGGCATCTGAGGTCTGAGATGAGAAAAATCACAGTCCCTTGAACTCACTCTGCCTCTTCAAATGCATTCGATATTTTTTCCATAGGTACCTTTGTCCTTGAAACTCTGCTAACTCAAATGTTGTCTCCCTCTGGTGATTTAACTTTATGCTGGATCAGAGTGCATCTATCTGCATCTCAAACAAAGCTGGTATAAAATCCTAGAGATAATATTAACCATCACACTGTCCAGGTTGGCAGAAAGCAATTGCGTATTTACACCTGATCTGGCTCCAGTGTGCACTTCCATTTACTTCAGTAACGCACAGGTCTGGCATTAATGATCATGGAACCTGTGGTACAAGAAAAACAAGATAATTTTCATAAGCCTGACAGACATTCATGTTGCCAGTAAAAAATGTATAGGCATTCAAAAACTGAAAAATAGTTGAAAGCGAAAGCAAACCAATCGGCATGCATCAGTGCTTGTACTTTAAGTTCTTTTCCCATTTGTAATGCTGTAGAAGCTTGTCTAAAGCCACAAAGTTTGCATGTATGCCACAATACTTTAGTGCACATTTTTTATCTTGTTTTCCTAATGTGAATTACGTGCAGTTAATGCTCAGGCCCTCATTTATTGTACATGTAAATTAATATATAAACACATGTATATATACATATACACACAAATATATTTCATATGTACTTTTGCTTTCTGCACATATGATATTTAACTTCATACACTGTGTGTGTTTTTGTCAGAAGAAGTACAGTAGGTTCCAAGAACAGCTGGTGCAGCCTTCAACTGAGACTATCTATGACAGCCTCAGGCTCAACAGCCTGGTAGGAAAACCTGCAAATCCTGCTGCGCCCCACAGGTTTCTGTGACTTGCAGTGCTGATGCAAACATCCTCTCTGATGAGGCGTTAAAAGTTCCCAGATGAGGAACCTTTGCTTCACTCGTTCAAACTCACCAAATTGTTATACAACTGCAATTTTGAGTCTCTTTGATGCTAAACTTGGAATATGTGTTACTGCCACACACACAACACTGAAGCTAATGGGTATTTTATTGCATGGTTTTAAGGAAGCTGGCATTTTTCTCCATGAAAGAAAAGGCTGGGCATTTCTCCCTGTCGGAAAGATGCTGTTCTGCCCCATACTTAAAAGTACACAGTGTTATCTCTTATTGTCTAACAGTGACCTTAAACACAGTCTTACAGCTGCCATAGATTTCATGAATTATTCTGGGAACTTGTTTGGTCCATTCTGGGAAATGAAGTAGAACACTTCATACACTGCTTCATGAAATCTGTTTTATTTGTTTTGTTTTGTTGGGGAGGTTTATTTGTTGTTTGGTTGGTTGTTTATTATTTTGTTGGGTTTTTTAATTGAATCTGTCATAGATCAGAGTTTCAGCTGAAAACTTCAGAAAAGACCAACAAAGGGTCTAGGGAGACACTGGAGAAAAATGTCCTGTAGGACGTCAAGGCTTATATCCTTTGTTTTCATTTGTGGTCTCAAAGAATGCTCTCAAGGTGTTTTATGTATATTTATAATTGGTAAAGACTATAAACACAATAGACGACAGCAAATATTAAATGCAACCTGTATATGTTAGAAGTAGAGGCAAGAGATAATTTAGGTCTCCATTCTGCAAACATGCTTAATTTTAGGAATGTGAGTGATCTTTTAATTCCTGCTCCCATGTCTAAAGTCACACAAAAACATACCAGTGGTATTTTCCAAAGAAGAATAATTGTAGGGA
>NW_009719818.1:8515-37330 GCF_000703405.1 Apaloderma vittatum
TAAATCAATATATATAGTGAATTATACTCTGAAATTTAGATTGCAGTAAAGGAAATTCTTAGAAGGAAAGCAAATTAACGCAAAAATTTTACAAGTGAAAGATCAGGGGAGTACACTTCTGAGCTTACCGTGCAGTACAGACAAAAGACTCAATCCTCTTTCACCCAACGGGACATTTGACATTTTCCTTTCATTAGATCCACATAAAGACGTGGGCGTGACAAGCCACTTAAAAGTTAAGAAGCCTTTGCAAATAATTATGTTTACTTGTTAGACATAGGCAGAATATTCCTGTGTTACACTGAATAATAATTATAACTGGGCTTTTAAAAAAGTATTTATCTGAAAAAGTATTTATCTGTTATTTATTTGCTTTCGAGGTTGCCTTCTGCTGAGAGGTCATAAGCTTTCAGGAGCTGTTTCCAATGCATAGTACTAATTAGAGTTCGAAAGAGCAGCCCTATTAGCACTTACTTTCGCGAAGTGCGAGGCAATTTGAGACGCTGAATGCCCACAGTAACTTGTCCTTCAGGGAGATTATGGAGAGGGAGTGGGGTTACCAAGGATCCGAGCGCAAGGACAAAGTGGCTGTCGCGATCCAGAGTGTGTCGTCGCACGGCAATAGGCTCCCGGCGGAGCGCTCGTGCTCGTTTAAATCGCTTTTTGGTGTGTTTGTTGCCTGGGAGAGTAAGAAACTCCCTTAGATAAAGCGTTCAGCCAGACGGTATAGGTAGACAATGAACGTGTTGCTAAGCACTTTTTCCTTTCTGAAAATAATTTTATTCGTACAATTAAACACATTTCAGGTATTAATCACGTTTGATCTTTCAAATACCATTATCGTATACCAACAAGTAAAGATATTCCCTTTACTTTGAAAGACTTACTCAAGGATCTTCGCTATTTAAAAGCTGATTAATCAGCATATTAAAGGACACTAATCCCTCTAAAAAGCCTCTCGGTAATTACTTTTCCAGACCGTCACTGGCAGCTTCAAGTCTGTTCATTCCTTTGAGATCGGCACACCAAAAAGCTTTCAGTATGGTGAAATTTTTGCACCTTCTAGTGTCAACTGAAAGAGGTAATAAAGATTCATTTTAACTAAACAAATGAGAGACCTGTTGTGAAGTTTTAAGATGTTTATTGCCTAAGACAGAAAAAAAAAAATCTCTTAACACTTCTCTTCGATTTTAAGTTAATTTAGGAAGACTACAAACTATTGAAACGAAATAGAATGAGCAAATAAGACCCAGAAAAATTTTGAAGCTGGTGGGTTAATTGTCACTGTTAGGATTTTTAGAAACTGTAAACTTGTAAACTTTTTTTCTTCCTAAGGAATAGAGCAAAATGGAGTAAAATCGACTGTATTTGCATACTGAAGGGAGGCATGATAAAACCAATTGTACTTGAGGACTGCAAGGGCTTCACCATGCTAGGCTTAAAAGGGGACCTCTAGTAAGAGCTCTTGAGGGAAAAGATTATTATGAAAAACAATCCTACTTCTGATTGTGATGGTGGGAAATTGCCAAGGAATGTGTTAATCAAATGTTTTACTTTCCACTAAAAGTGGAAGGTCTTGTTTAGATGAATGAGATTTTGCATCTAAATGAGAGAAGAGCACAGAAAATTTTGGTAATAAAATCTTCCATACAAAAAATCCCATCAATTCAGATGTGACAATGGGTACCAGTAAGGAACTTGTGCTGTTTCAGTTCAAACTGGCTTATTTCCTTGTTTCATGACCAAATATCCTATTGATCAGACAGAGGGTGATACCTGGGAAACACATGGAAACCAGATCATGAGCCTGGAGGATGAAATGAGAATAGACAGATGCTCATTTTCTTCACATAGGTTTTGTGAATGCTTAGACTTTTTAAAGGATGCAGCTCATAGCAGCACTAAGGCCTATGTGGTTTAGAGCCAGTGATTTCATGGGAAATTTGTCAAAGATGGACAAAATTGGTGTAATTCTACCATCAAACACATTTTTTTTGTCTTCTTAATAAAATGAGATAGGAAGGTAACTTCCTTTGCTGCTTCTGAGTTGAAATTCAGTAACTGAAGCACTAGGACTTATTTTTTCCAAATTGAACAATACTCATTCTCCATTGCTTGCAGAATAAATGTGGTAATTTTCAAGCCAAGGCAAGACAAAGGTATGGAACAGCTTAAAAAAGAGCTTCATACTGGATGCACACCTAATTACCGATAGTCTATTGCCTCTCCAAAATAAACACATAATGAACTAATAAGCAATAAATAGGTAGTAATTACCTCATACCTGAATATGATAAATCAGATATTTCTGTGCAGTAATTGTCAGCACTCTCTGGGAATCACATAGCCTATGGAGGTGTAAGTTCATTTCTGGAATAATGTCAAATTTCAATAACAACAGAAAGTTGTGCTTTGTTGGTGTTTAGATGTAGGTAGATATTTTATGATTCTTTGATTCACAGGAGTGAGAAAAGCTGGGGTCCATCTTAGACCTTATTTTTCACTGTGCCAAGTGTAGTCCCTGCAGCATAGCCTTGCAGGCTGGCTGCCACATGCTAAGACCCCCCAGCAGCTTTGGGTTGGAGCCAAGTAGAGTAGAAGTGAAGTTCTCAGTGCCTCAGGCTTTGAAGCAGACATTAACTCTTCCTTGGATTTCCAAGTGGAAATATGTAGAGTTAGCAGGGGAAGCACCTGTGGCTAGCAGATGGGTTCCCTCTTCTGCTTTCCATCTCTGAAACATTGTATTAGCCAAAGGCAGGAGCTTCCACAAAGTGAAGACACATAAAGTGATGGAGACACTATAAACATCCGTAGGCAGACCCATTAGGTCTCTAATCTCTCCGTTACATAAGCAAAAAAGACTGCGTTAGCCTCAAGCAAGATGGGTGTCACAAGTTGATCAGAATTTTATCTACAGAAAAGTAAAATCTGTATTTTTCAAAATAATTCTGAAACTACTGATATCCTCCCTGCCTCTCCCCAAAACCTAAAAATCCCCAAATTAAGACATACTTAAAAGGGATGCATAGAACGAAGTTACTCTCAGGAAAGAAAAATAAAGAGTTTATCTCGGCTTTAAGATAAGCAAGGATGCAGTTCCACATATGTTTTCTAGATTATGAAAGTGGTAAATTCAGCTTCCATTCAGTCACATAAGAATGGCCTCAGCACAGAGTTCTAGCATATAAGTCAAAATTCAGTTTCCAACTCTGCCATTCACTTCAAATATACCTTTGATTGAGTTACTTAACCCCACAGAAGCAGTCAGGTACCATAAATTAAAACCAGGTTCCTAATCCCAAGATTACTGTTATTGAAATCCCACTTTGGTTTTGACTGCTAGAGTTCCCTCATGCACACTGCACACTGCCTGAAGCAGCATGCTAAAAACACTTACTTATTTTGCAAGCAGTTATTTCACCAAGCAAGGATTCGGAGATTTGTATATAGTTACTCTTAGACAAACATCTGCAGCTAACATCTGATAAAAAATTGTGATGACTTTCTTAACCATTTCACTGTATCTGTCAGCACTCCTTTCATTGATTTACTTGTTTGGTTGCTGTAAATCTGCCTCAATGTAATGTAAATCCTAATACATATATAAAACCCCCAAAATTACTGGTTTAGTAAGGGACACTCTCACACTATTTGTTTTCACCTCTTGATGAGGATGAGTTGCTAGCTGCCTGCAACATGACCATTGGAACTGTCCTGAGAATTTAATGGACAGACTCTTAGCACTAACATCAAGTATGAGGTCTGGATCGGAAGTCTTTCCAGGATGCTGTTTTTGCAGAATACGCATCTTAATACCAATCCTTTTTCAGAGAAAAGATAAACAGTCCTCAATGTGTATTGTTTATGAGTATGAGCTCAGCATATTCTTCTTGAGCAGCTTTGTCAGAAGGGAACCTCTCTCTGCAGATTAAGAAGCCACTGATGGACAACATCAGGCTGTATCTCTCCATTTGGGTTGTACATACAATTTCCTTTAGTAACTATTGTGTGTTCTCTGTGAAAGCCTTTCTTGTCTTGGCTGGAGCCAGACATTAGCGGTGTGCAAGTGTTCTAGGAAGCCATCCTTTCCCTTCATGCCATCATGGTTTTACAAGTTTTTTCTATGTCCTTGTTTGGTTTCTATTTAATGTAGCCTCCAGCTTGGTCCCGGTGTTGTTTGCTATTATCTGATGTTGTTTGCAAGTCTTGCAGAAAATTGGAATTGTTGGATGTCACTGACCATTGAGATTCTTCTTAAGTTCAGATCCTGGCCTTGGCCTAATAACATATGAGAAGCCCAATCACTGATAACTCTTCATTACTTGTCTTGCTTAATGCAGGGCAATCTGCCATGTATCTCCCATGTTCTCTGTTCCAGTGGAGCTCCAGCTTCTTCATCCTCCCATCCCTTGAGGGCTGTACCTGGATCTGCTGACCTGAATACATTGGCATTGGGTGTTTGGATCATTACCATTCCCTGTCATTTTTGTTCTGTCATTCATTTTTCTGCTGAAGTGTGAAACAAAAACGTTGTTCTTTGATGCACCCTTTTCTGAGGTCCCTCCTTTTATGGTTGTTAACTACTGTGACACTCTTGCAACTCTGTCTTCATTTGCTTTCAAAGCACCTATTAGATGATAATTTGTGTTTAACTTCCCAATTGACATTAACTGATTTGTGTTCTACCTCGGGGCATGCAGGCCTGTTGTCTCAACAAGTCAGGTTTGCTACACATCTTTCAAAGATCAAAAAGAGAGACTTGGCCTGAATTTCTGTGTAAACTGAGATTCAGTGTACAGAAGCAGAAATGGTGATAGGGAGGTGCAAAGAAACGCTATGAAATTCTTGGTTGATATGGTGTTAGTGGTCTCAACATAATCAGAGCAACCAGCTGACGGACTTAATAAGCAACACAGACATTTTTGCTTGTGACCTTAGTTTTGTACTCCATTCATCCCACTTCCTAGAAAATGGAGTACTATCTTGTAATTTCTGTAACGTTTATGTGGAAAGATTCATTACAGATCTCCTGCTTCTATTGGTTGCTGTACTATGAATATTTTTTCATAGATCTCCATATGCTACTGATTTAGCATTTCTACTTGTGAAGTAGCTGTTCCCCCAGCTCATCTCAGATGTATCTCTTTCTCCACATACAATCATCTTTAAGCAAAACTCTCTTGTATCTCTACCTATAACAGAAACTAACTTTCTGAGGTGTTTGCTCCTTGAGACATGGCTAGCTCTGAAGTATAAACTTTTCTACTGTCTACCATTCTCAAAAGAGAAACAAAGGTATTGCATTTTGCATATGTTTTCTGTTTTATAGAGCTGGAAGAAAACTTGTCTCCAGAAGGCATGCTTTGATGTGTATCTCTGTCATCGGTAATGCTGTTAGTGAGTTGTTCTTTATCCTTGCAGCGTAAGGCTAATGTCTCGGTAACAAGAGTTCTGCTCAGTCTTGCGGCATGCAGTGTTTTCTTTGTGATGATTACTGGTGATGAGACCACGCATCCCACTAACACATCCCTTTCCAGAGAATGTGACCTTGTGTTTTCATGAAGTGCTAATGCTGCTCTGAGCAGTGCAGTTCTAGCTGTAGGGATTGTGTACTTTGGGACTAACACTTTGCTTATGTTCTGTTCTTGTGTATCTGTCTGCTTTTACACTGTATGAATAATTGCCTGAAGGATAGTTTGGTTTCTCATAGGTAATTGCAGTATCTGAAAAGATATATCACCACAGTCTGTTTCTTTTTTTCTATTTTTTCTTCTGGGCATCACACTTCTGGCTTTCCATGTCTCACTGTCTAACTGGAATCCAAACATAGTTTTCTCCCATTATTCTTTTCAGTCCAATATTTCTGCCTTAGCACCTGTGTAGTCATCTGCTAAACTTTGTTGTTGTGATCATGGGCTGCTTCTCTCTGAACATCTCTCTTCCATTAATGAGAATGTTCCCAGCTGCTGTCTCGATTCGTGGGAGTCCCCTTGATCCCTGCATCAGTTCACGGTGAACACCTTCCGGGGTTGGGATAATGCCCGTTGGCATTCATACCAACAGCTGCCTGCCAAAAACTGTGGGAAAGGGTGTCAGGTGGTGGGGTGGCTCATCTGGCCTGACAAACAAGCGCCTATTCTTTGATGAGAGCTGATTGAGAATTTTCCAGTGAAACTTGCTTTGTTGGAAAATAGAGAAACTAGTATGTATCAACCAGGTGGCATGTCTGGTCAAAACCAAAGGTAAGAAACCCACCACAGAATAGTCTGGCCAGTAACACATCAATGTGGAAGTGTATCATTCATTCCCATGCTTTGCACAACTCCTTCTTTGCACAGCCCCATGGATGTCTTAACCACAGGATCACTGAGTACTCAGTTACACCTCTCAGCCCCTCATGGTGTGGCTGCTCAAATTTGAATAAGTGGTTCAGGAACTTAAATCCAGAGTCCTGATGCTGTGCTTACCTCTTGCAGCTACTGGCTGCTCTGCTATATTCCTTCTGCTTGTTTCCAAAAAAACCTCCACACTGAAAATTCCCCTTTAAAAGTTTTTCATTAAAACTTCTTTTTCTCTCTCAAGAAAGATCTATAACTGTATGATATATTCTGAAAATCATCTAAAAATCTTTTAAGATCTAAAACCCCTAGATTAAGTCTGTCAGTGCCCTCATCACTGGATGCACTGCTGCTTTCTAAATTCTTAATGTGACATTGAGATATAATGACATTCTAGTTTTCATACTTTTAATATAGGTAATATTTTTCTGTCTTTGTTTTGTTTTCCACTACATGGAATTGTACCATCCTAGCCAAGACATTTACAATCAGTTTGTCTCTGTCTTGCATTATTTTATCCTTACTTCTTCTCTAGCAAAAACTTCAGATTGAAAATTGAAGAAGGTAGATTTGCTCCTTGGATTTGTATTTTCAGAGAGATCAAGAAATCATCTCATTTAATAATGGTAATATTTTTTAATGTCATCACTTCCAGACTGATCCATAATAATTTATTCTTACATAAATTATGTATTTATATGAGATGCTTTCTGTGTCACTTTCTAGAATGTGAACTACTGCTGACAGAATCTCAGGAAAACCAAATACAGTGAAACTTTCAAATCATGCGAGAAAATTTTTTCTAATTCCAGAAGAAAGTGGCGTATGTGATATATGGACACATACATGGCCATGCTGTAACATGTGAAACTGTAACATACAGCAGTAATGATTCCATTTTCCTTGCAGGATATGCTTCCAGGACTTTGCTAACTCTGGGGGTAGCTGCAAATCTCAGATGGAACTGACAATTTTATCTTTTTTTTATATATATATTTTTCTGGTTTTGTTGTTTCACTTAATGGAAAATGACTTATTCCAGAAAAGAAAATATTTTCTCTTTTTCCTCTGTGGAAAACATAACACTTCACTTTTTTTTTTTTTTAAGTTTGGAAACACTGAGCTGTTGTTTGAACTTGTTTAATAAAAGGGAAATTCTGATACTGGCAGAGAATGACTCTGTGGAAATATCTTTCTCTATGTAGTAAACTTTAAAGATTTAAATTCCCCAGGACACTGAAGACTTCTGAATTTCCATTAGCATTTTCACTTTTCAGATTTCCATTTGTGCAAATATGAGAAAACGAAGGACTACCTTTTTCTGATTTGCTCCTTGGCAGAATTTTGGTGCCTCTTTGCTTCAGCTTGTTCTTTTAGCTCTGTTTGCCTGTGTAACTTAAAACCAAAATGGAAGTGAATGGTTTTAAAGAAACATGTTTGCTTAACAGCTAGTGGCTCCAGCTAAAAAAATCTTCAGTGTCCCATTGCTCTCACACACTGGATGAGGCAGCCCAGATTTGACTATAGAGCTTATAAAGCATTGACTATTTCTTGTTTAAAGGAGATTTTTTTTTGAGTCTTCTGCTGTGATTTTGGTAATGTTTTTGGTGCTTTAGCCTATGTTTTCCTAAGGAAATGAAGTTTAAAGGCCTGAGCAATCCTTCCACATTTGTGTTAGTTCCTCTATAATTTCTGAACCTACTATCAGTTTTAACCAAGACAGAGAACCAGCAGGTTATATACTACTAAGGTGCCAGAAAATAGAGGAAGAGGAGAGGGACCATTCTGAATGAAGAGAACAGTTGAGAGAATAGTTTAGATTTAGTAGATATGGGAGAACTCACACAGGACAATGCTGTTAGCCACTGTTAGACAGCACTCTTCTCTTCTGAGATGAATAATGTGATATTTGACTTCCTCAGTTTAGAAAGTCATTATTTGTTCATCATGTCGAACTCTCACTATTGTCAATAGGGAAAAATGAGCATTCGTGGAGCTAGACTCCATCGATTTTGTTGACTACATCTCTGCTAACCATAAGAAGTGAGATTTTGTCCTCACTTTTTCTGCTTTAGTTTACACTGCAAATGTATTCCAGGAAAGTGCTTGGGAAACTCCAATTGTTGAATGGGCATTCAGTCCACAGGATGAGAATACAAGTAATTCAAAATAAACACCTCTGAAATATGTACAGAACCAGCTTGTATCTATTGGCCCACACTACTTGCTCATGTAGTGTGAATATAGAACACAATTTTTTCTTTAATGAATGATTGCAAAGGCATTCTTTTTGTGCTCTCTTTGTGGCTAGATCATGTCATAACATATGAACAACATGTAATAGTGTTCTGCTGTGTTCTTTCAACCTCGTGTTAGGCAAATCAATTGTAGTTAAACTCTCAGCATTGAGGTATTTTCCCATTTTCTGTTGCTTTGCTGCAACTGCTGTAGCAACAGAGGCTATGTTAAAATAGTCCAATTAAAAAGATTTTAACCACTTTCTTTTGTCTAAATGAATTTTATGACAACAAGGTTGAGGTCCATTTGTTATAAGTCTTCCACTATTGCTACTCTGACAGAATGAACACAATTTGTTCTAGTGTCAAGAGTCTTTAGTTATGGTGCAGAGGAGACTTTCTTGCCATAAAAGTCTGAGGTTTGTTATCTTTTTTATTTAAAAAGAGACCCTAGGATGGTTTAGGGAACTGATTTTTGACTGTTCGAAGTGCCTAGCTTGGGTGTGATTCAAAGCTATGCATTGAAAGTAGAAGCCTAAATTTGATACAGTTAATATAACATTTTAAAAGAAATATTCAAATCACTTATCCTCCATTCTCACACAAGGAACATATGATGTAGAAGGCCTGTCCAGCTCATAAAGTTCACTCCCTTGCACGCAACTGAACACATATTTACTCAGTCCCTGGTTTATGAGTCCTCAAATAAATTTTCCATGTAGAATGTTTAGGCTCCTGCACAATTGGTGGCCTGAACTTTCTTTCTATGGAAGACATGCAGATGCATACGTGTCTGTGTGTATGTCCACAAGTTTTGTATGATCCACGGAAGGTTTCCTTGTTAGTTACCAATACTGCCAGAATGATGTTGGGGTATATCACATGTAGCAGTGGCGGCTCTGCACACGCCATGCCTGCAAGTATGCTGCCTTCAATGTGTGTGACTCATGAATTATATATATCCTATATCTTCATTTATATTGTACACTGAGAAGAAAAAGAAACAAACATAAACCAAATAACTTTCAGGTTCTCTGGTGCAAGTTTGTAATGACTCCACATATTTCAAAAGAGGAAAAGAGTTGCCAGTACAATTTAGAACAGAATCTGGTTCTTTGCCCTTGGAGTAATAATGGAATGGCTCTTGTTTATAAACTGGTGTTTGGAAAAGTCTGTTGCATTAAGGATTAAGTTGCATACAGTGTGAGTAATATTCTGCAGATACCAAATATCTCTGTGGGATAGTTAAGGAAAACTAGTCAGCAATTCAAGCACCACATTATTTTGACATAGAAGATCCTCTGGTAGGAATGGCAAAGAGATAAATAACCACCCAATTAACTTTTTTCATTGTAGTATTTCTGCGGTTCTCCTGATTAAAATAAGGAGGGTTAAATTACTGACCTTGAAAAGTATTTAGAATATAGAACAAAAAAAGTGTAGGGAGAAAATTCTGAAAAGAAGTTATTTCTATTATCTGTTTTGAAATCTTCATAGTTTGCTGTATTATTTTCAAGTTTTCATTACTAGTTCTTCCTCAAATAAGTTCACTTGAATATATACTTCTGGTAAGCCTAAATTGCTTTCACTGACACAAAAAAAGTCAGAAATATTGGAGACCAAATTCACCTTTGCTTGCCCAGTCCATTTATGTGGCAATCTCACCATGCACACATCATGTGGTCACAGATAAACAAACAAGCTCTTCTCTAAGTCAAAATATGTTCAATTATGATTGTATTTCAAAGTAAATGATGTGTTAATCTTTTATTGCTTTTTAATTTAATGTAGATTTAGTCGGTAGCTTCAATAGTAGAAAAGGGATAAATGTGTGTGGCAAAACTGGTTAACATAAAGTCGTAAATACTTTTGGAAACTGGTTTTGGAAATATGGGGTATATTGAAACTGAACTTGTTCTTGTGTCATTCACATCATTTTCTCTGAAAAAGAAAGCCTTAACCTCCCCCCCATATTATAGTAATTGCTCCTGCCTGAATGAAACAGATTTAGTCTTCATCTCTGAACACCCTGTGTTTGATACAACTTTAAGAAATAATTTGTGAAACTAGTCCTGTCTTCTTCATCTCAGGAGGCAGTACAGTTGTGATGAGATAGCTTTGTCATTGAAACTGAGCACTCTGCTTTGTGAACAGAATTAAAGGAATTAAATCATTGAAAAAAAAGAAAATAAAACCCCCTTCTAATATTCTTTATTAGATTTTACATCTTAATTTCTAGTCTGTAGTCTATTATAATTCTTCTTTCTTTGTCTCTCCTAAAATCTATCTCCACCTTCCAGCATGTGTGTCATTATCGTGCTTCTTTACTTGTCTTCCATCAAGAAAATAACATTGTGGTTATCTTCTCAAGGACAGAACCTCCTAAGAATATTCCATATGCATTTCTTACGTGCTGCTGCTTGTGGGCTCCTCTGCATTCCTTCTGATTTCAACTACTGCACTATTTTCTTCTAGAATATTGAAAGATAATGTCTGATTCCAGCCCTTTTTACTCGGGGAAAAAATTTACTAAGTTAAGTTTCCTAGTTACTCCAGTTCCTATTTCAGAGAAGCACTTAAGTCACAAACTCAAGACCCAGATATCCAATTCTCAGTCAGTTCATGGAATGCCAAGTGAGAGTAAAATGAGCTAGATTTATCCTTTTGATTATCATACACTGACATAAGAAACTGGATTGAAATTTCATTTACTTTATCAGAAAGATTTTTACAATATCCAGGCCTTCATTTCAATGTATACAGTATACAGAAGTACCTTGATGACTTCTTGATAACTTGATGATCTTGGAGGACTTTTCCAACCTTAATGATTCTATGATTCTGTTGTATTTTACCTGAACTATTAGAGGTTTCCTACATCAAAGGCCTTACTGACAATAATGAGAGATGGTAGGCACTGACCTATCTTGATAACGTTTTCTCTTCCTTTCAGAGACTTAAGATTTTCAAAATCTGAATTCAGAGCTACCAGTAAAGTGTGTTTGTCCATATGGCTATTGGTTTGTATCTTTGCAAACTTGCACATATAATTTAAATATTATTTGCAGTATTTTAAAAGGAAATGGGATGTGTAAAGCAACGTTTCATTACTCAGTGTTTTCAATGTTTGGAATTATTTCTAGGACCACAAAGGCATACTTAGAGATGCCTAGATGCTGGGTCAAATATTCTGAGTACCTGTAGAATATTGAAAAGACTTTCTTGTTCTCTGTAGTAATACGGATTTACATTTCTTTCCCATGCAATGCAACAATGGTATTTTGAAGGAAGAACAACCAAAGATTCATTAATATTCAAAATGAACATGAAATATGAACTGACAAAGTCTGTTAAGCAGATGATAGAGCAACCATATATCTTACTTAAATACTGTCACTGTATGTACTAGACTCCTGTGTTTAATTCTGGGAAACATTAATTACAGTGCTAAACTTCTTATGACAGGCAAAGTATAACAAGTCTTCAAAATAATAAAACACACCTAATTTCATCTCAACCTCTTTTCTATAAACAAATTCATGAGTATGTCTCCAGAAGTACACAGTCTCATCTACATGGAAACCTAAATATTTAAAATTAGAATCTGTACTGAGGGGGAGGGTTACTATGGAGGGACTTGATCTACAGCTGCTGTTTAATACCAGCCAACTTAAATCTCATGCCAAAAATGTCTAGTGTTTGTTTTCTTTTGTGAAGAAGCAGATGATTGTCCAGATGATATCCAGATGATTAAAAGGAAGCTGAATCTGTATCCTATCAAAGTCCCTCTGAAGCTCATCCATAATTTCTTCTCTCTCCCTCTATATATACTTCTTTCATGTGCAGAAAGTTACAGAAGTTTCAGACAAACCAGAGACTATTCATTAAACAAAAGAGAATACACTAGTGTACCAAAACTAAATCTCTGCAGTACTTTGTTAGGTGATTGCTATCCAGTACAATAAATATCTTCCTTGCAATGACAATTATCCTTTGTTCTATCCTACTTCATAAATGGCACCAGAAATAGTAGTTGATAGAAATATCTTTATGGTCCAGGCCAACACTTGTAATATTTTACCATTAACCGAATAATAGTGCATTTGTAGTACATTGGTTTGCCAGATAAATCTTTGTTATGAGGCCTGCTTTCAAAGACCAAAACCTTCAAATCTTATTATGTCAAACACATGAGATTTCTGTAGTTGAGAACAGATTTTTTGAGATTTTTTTTAAAGTTATATTTAGGGACTGTGACACTAATTTAGCACCTTAGAATACCTCTGTACACCTTCTGTACAGAATAAGTGCACATCAGTTGTATTTTTATTTTACACATTTTAATAAATGCCACTTTAGAGTCCTCTGTAACTTACAGGAGACACTAATTTTGTCCAAGCTTAGTCTCCTTCAATGTTGATAACTACACTATGCCTCCTTTCTTGAAATAGGCAATTTTAGAGCATGGTTCATCTCACTTGTTTTAGACAGTTACTTTAGAATGGAATGAATCACTCTTTAGACTCCATTGATTATATAGACAAGATTTCAAATTATTACAAGGGGAACTGAAGCATATAGATGCCTCATAGACCCCTCAGTATGAGGAAATGATAGATTTTAATGCACACTGCCTCCTGTCTTCCATCACCTGATCTCACAGGAGAAAGAGTATAAAATATTTCCTTACAGAATTTTATGAGCATCTCTCAGATGGGTAAGGGCTGAGAAGGCTGTGACTGTTGAGTCTGGAAAGGAGAAGGCTTAGGGGGGTCTTGTCAGTGTGTACAAATATCTGAAGGGAGGGTACAAAGAAGATGGAGCTGTGTTCTTTTCAGTGGTGCCCATGACTCGAGGTAGTGGAAACATCAAGAGGTGTGTGGCCAGTAGGTCGAGGGAGGTGATTCTCCCCCTCTACTCTACTCTCGTGAGACCCCACCTGGAGTACTGCATCCACTTCTGGAACCCACAGCACAAGAAAGATATGGACGTGCTGGAGTGTGTCCAGAGAAGGCCCATAAGGGTGATTAGAGGGCTGGAGCACCTTTCCTATGAAGACAGACTGAGAGAGTTGGGTCTGTTCAGTCTCGAGAAAAGAAGGCTCTAATGAGACCTTACTGTGGCCTTCCAGTATCTTAAGGGGGCCTACAAGAAAGCTGGTGAGGGGCTTTTTAGGATGTCAGGCAGTGATGGAACTAGGGGGAATGGATTGGAGCTAGAGATGGATCGGTTTAGATTGGACGTTAGGAAGAAGTTCTTCACAGTGAGAGTGGTGAGACACTGGCACAGGTTGCCCAGAGAGGCGGTGGAAGCCCCCTCCCTGGAAGTTTTTAAGGCCAGGCTGGATGGGTATTTGAGCAACCTGATCTAGTGGGGAATGTCCCTGCCCATGGCAGGGGGTTTGGAACTAGATGATCTTTAAGGTCCCTTCCAACCCTGACAATTCTATGATTCTATGATTCAAACTGAAACATAGGAGGTTGCCTCTGAACATCAGGAAACATTTTTTTTGCTGTAAGGATTACAGAACACTGACAGAATTTGCTCAGTGAAGTTGCAGAGTCTCCATTCTTGGGGACACAATCCTGTGCAACTGGCTCTAGGTAGCCCTACCTGAGCGGGAGGGTTGGACCGGATGATCTTCAGAGGTCCCTTCTAACCTCAGCCATTCTGTGATTCCATGATACTAGATTACCTCCTCTAAAAATAAGGCGTCTGGCTTTGCATGATTTCAACATGAAACCAAGTGAAACTCAATGGCTGCGATTACGTTTTGCTTAGAGCTCCTGGGTGGGTGTGAGTGTCAGCACGAGCTGGAGCTGGCGGCTCAGGGAGATGCGGAGCGCCAAGCTGGACCCCAAAGATCAAGCAAATGAACCAAATAGGCAGCTCCAGTCTTGCAAAGGGCAACTGCAGCTTCACAGGCAATTTAGCGAGTACAATTTATTCTGATTTATTACAGTAAACTACATATTAGCAAACATTAACAAATCAGGGGCAGATTTATGACGGGGAAGGCTAATGTGCTAATGAGTGGCCCCCTCGTTAGCATTGCCTGGAGAAGCATATGCTCTCTCTCAGGCTTTCTTTACCACATATTCCCATTACCATCACAGCAGAAGCAAGACTTCCATATCCTGCAATCTCTGACTGAGAGGAACCTTATTTGGAAGCTAAAGAAGGGAAACAGCAGACGTTCTTCTACATGAACTACAACTTTTTTTTTTTTTTTATTTGGGCATTTACTTGGAGAACAACAGGAGTTACTGGGTATTGGGCACTTCTCAAAATCCGTGTCCCAGTTGTGGTTACTGCTAGAGTGGTTGTAGCTTTTATGTGTTGCATTGCTGCTAATTGGTTGTGATTATCAACTTCTCTACCATTTTATTGCTCTGTATACAAAATAAGATTCCAAACTCTTACCTATCACAGCAAGAGATTCTTATTTTGTAACAATCTGTTTGTTATTATGCATATTTTTTTTTCATTAGTATCTATCAAGTATTTGCATTTTCTGCATTATTGTGTCTGGCTTAAAGAGAAAAGAAGGGTCTATGGGTCTCACTGAATAATTACTGTAAAGTATTTGAGATCTTGGATTGGCAGTTGCTGTCAAAGCGTAAAATTTGATCAACATACCTTTAAATCAATGAAGGACCCAGAGTATCACAATTCAAAGAGCAAACAAACCTAATTGTTTACTCTGCACTCTGCTGCAGTCTGTAAGTGCAGACTTAAAGTTAATGTAGTATACTTTGGCCACCCAGTTAAAAACCACAAAAATCCATGTAAAACACCTTCCAGATTCCTCAATGTCAGATTCTGCTAGTTTAAGAAAATTCTTTCTATGATTCCTTTTCTGCCTTTAAATGCTTCGTCTTTTATTAAGCATGCAGCAATTTGAAAGGGTGGGAGTGATTTTTCTCTTGCAGATTCATAATCCAGCTGTTGATATGACTACTCCTAAATGTCTCTAATAGTAGGCTCTGCATTCCTCCCACCCTCTTGGAACAATTGTAAAGAAAACTTTCCATGATGAATATCAGTGAACTGGCTAAAGACAACACTGTGATTTTTTTTTCCACATTGTGTGAGAACACGATTAAGTCCTGGTGTGTAACAATCATTTAAGTAATTGTTGGTCCTTTCGTCAGGCAGTCTGGATTTCACCCTACAGACATGTGCAGGGTTCCTAACTTTATTTTTTTTTAAACTTTTTATTATTTTTCTGTTCAAGGCAATTTACATTTGCCTTATAACACTTCATTGAAGTCAGGGAAAAGGAGAGCAATGCAACTGCCCAGATTTTTCAAACAACTCTGGCCAGTTCCAGTCACCCCATAAAACTTCCAGATCCCTCTTCCTTGGGGGAAATTGCAGGTGGTGGTGGGTTGCAGGAGTTGCTCCTAAGTGAAGCTTCCCCATGGGCCACCAGCAAAAAGGATGTGGGGGGAGTGAAAAGGTGTTGTTGGGGCTATGGGTGTCTGGCTGCTGCTCCCCTGCCATTGTCTTGCCTGGGTCTTGGAAACTGGTGAGAGGTGGGGCTGCTGGGAGCGGTGCTCGGGGAAAACAGCCAGTGTTTGCCAGAGCAGAGACCTTTAGTTTTCCTTCAGCTACTCTGTAAGATTTTAAACCCAGGAATTTCTGAGACTCATAGAATCATAGAATGGCCTAGGCTGGAAGGGACCTTAGAGATCATTTAATCCAACCTCCCTGTCATGGGCAGGGACGCCTCTCAGCTTGATCAGGCAACACATGGGGACCAAACCGGGATCAAACCCATGACCTTGGTGTTATCAGCACCACGCTCTAACTGAAAGAGAGACGGGAAAGAAAAAAAAAAAAAGACTAGAAGTGAAGTCCCCAAGCATCATTCATTCACTGGTGAAGGAGAGGAGAAAGAGGGGAAAAGAGAAAACACAGGAATGCAGAGTTTTAAACAGTTGACATTTTGAGGTTTTCAGTCTAGAAATCCTTGTATTATCTGAAAAATTGTTGAGATGTGTTTGCAATTTTCTTCTTGTTAAAATAATAACTAGAAATTTAATTACTATTCCTTGTATGCTCCACTGATTCTCTCAGGATGGATAAAGCTCTAGTGAGGGTAATTTTTTTCCCTTATACATAAATTAATATATTTTAAGACCAGAAGGGACTGTTCATCTGACCTCATACATAACAAAGGCAACTGATTTGCTGTATATTAATTCCTGCTTCAAGTCAGATAGCTCTGAAACAACTGCAGCATTCCACAAAGAAATCTTCCCACTTCAAGCCATTATCCTCTTGTTTATATGTCAATGAGCTCCATTATCCCTTTTGGTATCACCATCACTTTGAGAAGTTCAGTTCACCAGGGACTCTGAGATCCAGTAGAACTCCCCTCCTCTTGCATGCCCTCCTCCAGTCGAGAGAGAATAGTTTTTAGTCATTCTGATTAAGTACATGACATTATTTTTGATCATGACAAACTCATATAATTTCCTAAACAACCAAAATAAAACAATGTCAGTAAAACAGCCATTGCATTTTTTTTCACCACTCCTCTCACATTTGTGCCAAAACCAAGCTACAGTGATACCAATTTTTTTTCCTCCTTTATTTCATTAATTAAAATGTAAATTAAAATTAGGGTCAAAGATTGCCCCTGTGGGATTTTACTCAACAGCTACTCCATGTTTATGGTTGCCTTTCAAGACCTACTGGTTTTTAATCTATTTATTATGCACCCTGTTGACAGCATTCTAGTTTATAGTTTGTAATATTGTGTGGTGTCCTGAGGAAATATATTTGATTTATTTACATTGTTACTTTTATCAAATCCATAATTTCACTTCCTATTAAATAATTAATTGCCACTGCAGACAAATTGCTTCTTGGCATTTTTTCTGTAGGGAGGAGGGAAAGCAGATGTGACAGCCAGAAGCTGTGACAAGGCAGGGTTCAGGGAAGGCTACAAAGGAAAGGACCTGATGAAGGACATTATGAGCAATGAAGGGCCTTAACAGAAACGCTTTAACCAGGGACCCAAGTTAACAGCTTGATCCCCTAGGAAGAGCAAGAGAGGAAATGCTGATAGGAGTGTGGAGGCAGTAGCTCCACGTGACAGGCAGGGGTGAACATCTCAGACATTAGTGTCTGAGTAACTCCTTTAAATCTAAAAGAGGTTTTGTGTAACTCCTCACCTTTCTCTCCTGTGTTCAGTCTGACTTCCTCTAATGACTCTATTATAAATGTATCACAGCAGAACCATAAGATTTCTCCAGTTTCATATTTCTTGTGAGTTATCTTATCTACCATGTAATGGGATTATATAGCTGCTTATTTGCTACATGTACAACATCTTCAGGTCAGAAACTCAGTTTGTTCTCTTGGAACAGCAGATGTATCAGTTTCTCCAGTAATGCATTCCTCTTCCAACCTAGAAAAACATAAGAAATCAAGAATGCCATTTATATTGTTTCACAATCAACACCCCCTGATTTAATGAACTTTGATAACAGGCTCAATAAGATAGCCTGATGCTTTTTTTGAAAATTATATTTTGCTAAGAGTAACTAAACAGAGATTATCCACACAAATACTTCCATTAGGTGGAAACTCTGATATAAATCTCTATTTAATGACTAACATCAGTGAACACAACACACTGGAAAAAAATCTCTTTTCTTTGAGTGGGTTACTTTTACTGGCTTCACTAATGCCCCTAAGTAAATATTCTCTGCTTAGTTCACCCACGAGCAACTTTTGATGGATTTTTTTTCTATGAATACAGTAGTGATAAGAAGCCACAGCAGCAGAGCATTGAAGTTTGTCTCACTTTGATTTGCTTCATCTAGAATGGAACAGATCCAGCAGCATGCCGGCCTAAGGCACTCTCAAAGTTCCACACATTAGAAACTACACCAGAGCACTGGAGTAATGCACTGGCTTTCCTAATCATAGGAGAGGTCCTAGGATGTGTTTGTGTAAAGAGAGAGGAGGGAAAAGATGAAGAAGATGAGATACTGTCCTACCACTGTGAGAAACCTGATGCGAAAATAAAGGGATTTTCTGAACAAATAGACCAAGTCTCCAAAACATTTTTAAAAAGCCACCTATGTAGACTAAGGAAAAACATGTTCATTCTACCAGTGCACAGTCAATATTAAAAGGTTTATAACTATGAAAATATTTTTAGGTTGTGGCTATGAGTGTGTGCACATGGTGTATGTTGAGTACTGTCACATCAAGTGCACATACAAAGATGTCTACAGCATCCCTAGACTCCTGTAGGTTTTATAATTAATTTCTGTTTTTGTTTACACTCTGTTGTATTTCCTTTCCATTCCCTTTGCTTTCATGACAACTCTTACAGAGTCTCTGTTTTACCAGGTGATCCAGCAGTACAAATAGGGTAGAGATTAGGTATGGGCAAATGATCACATCTATGCTGAATTACCCAGAGCACACAACAAACAAATCATGTTGACTTTCTGCTTCAGTGTTGGCTTTCTGGCAGCTGCAGGTGCTGTAAGATGCTACCTGATCTGGCACAAAGTTAGAGTGGGGTGGCAGACAGTACCTGATTCTGTGTAAAGCCTAGCAGCACAAAAAGAACCCCAGGATTTTATTACTTTTTTTAAACAAATTTGCAGTAAATTGAGTTTGGACTATTTGGACTAGTAGAGTTTTTATTTTTTATTTTTTATTCTGTGGCCAAGATATTTTTAGAACAACGTAATAAAATCCCTAATCTGGATTTATTGTATCATCAAACAGCAGCCTGAGTTTAATGGGAAGAAGTGTCGCTGAGACAATATATTGCAAGTCAATAGTGCAAAGTCATTTGGAAAACATGCTTCTCATATCAGTTTTTCTGTTGTGATTAGTGGCTCTCAAGAGTCAACTGGAAGAGCAGAAAATTTCCAGTTGTGGCTTCCTGATTCAAAAAGCAGACTCCTATTTATTCAGCTTCCTATTTAAGGCTACCTGCTTTTAAAATATGCTGTTCACAAACAATTTCCAAGCATGACTTTAGCTTAGAAATCACTGAATATTTGTGGCACATCCTGCTTCCATAAAATGGTCTCTATGTTGGAGGACATTACATGGAAAATGGCAATGCCAGTTCATGTAATCTGGCCTTATATTCTCCTTCCCTATCTCTCACAAAGTGAAAATGTGGCAAACTTCATCACATTAATTGCTGTGAATTATATTCTTATGTCTGTCTTGATTCTCTAAATACGAAGCGTTTCAAACACTGTTTGACATCCATCCGAAGACAGAGCTCAGCTGAAGAAGGTAGGTAACTGTTTATAAATGAGGCACCACAGCACTTAACTGATCTGAGTCCAAAGTTTAGAGTGAAATCCAGAAGTCTCAGTTAATTTCTCATCCTTCCTGTAAAGGCCTGGGGTTAGCTCAGGCAGTTGAGCATAGTGCAGGTTCGATTCCCGTTCAGTCCCCATGTGTTGCCTGATCTAGTTGAGAGGCGTCCCTGCCCATGACAGGGAGGTTGAACTAGATGATCTCTAAGGTCCCTTCCAGCCTAGGCCATTCTATGATTCTACATGGAACCCCAAATCCTGTAGGCTGTGCAAAGACCTGCTCAGGGTCATTAAAGAAGTCAAGTATGTATAATAAGCTGACATACTCTGAGGTGCTCGATGCATGTAGATCTGCTGCTTCCTTCCCTTCCCCCTGTGGTGGAAACTTGAAACCATTTCCTTAAGTAATGGCACATCATTCAAGCTTTTCTTCTGAAAGTTTCTGAGTGGACGAGGACCATTTTACGTAACAGCCTAGGGATTATAGCTGTTAATTAATTTTGCTTCTCAGCCTGAAAGAATTCACATGCATACCTGCCGTCTCCCAGGGAAATGTGAGCCCCATCCCCTCCCCAGCCACACATTGGCAAAGGATGACAAGGGCAGCAGTGAGAAGGCACACCAAGTGCTCACTGCCCCTTCTGTTGGAGCTGGACCATGCAATTTCACAAGTCAGTGAGCCACGCAAACCTGGCTTTAGAGTCTGGTGGTTAGTCACTCATATGGAAAAGAGGCATCCTAGGTTTGGACTCCTCTATTTCATACTAAATAACAAGATTTAGACTGTCTGCATGAGAATTTGTGCATCCACCCCCGCCGTCCGACTTCCCATCCACAGTGCTGATAGCTGAGATGTTCACAGGTCAGTGCCAGCACCAGTGCTGCAGCTTCATTTCCACTACAGGTGTGTGCTTGTTGCATGGAGTCCTGTATTCGTATAGGGGCCGTGAGTCTACAGCTAAACTTGTGCTTCCCTTGGACCTTCAAGGATCCTTAAATATACCCACTTGCGAAAGTTTAATCTATCGTAGTCCAGAACTTTGGATTTACATGCCCTGTTCTTCCCTGGTATTTCTTTAGATGTGTAAATTCTTTATGTGCTTGGATTCACTTTGAAAAACACTCTCTGTGAAATGCAATGGTAATAATGAGTGTGGGATTGTTCATATTTATATTAAATATAAAATACAAATACAGAAGCAGAGAAGAGGATTCCGTGTATTTTTATTGCCATTTACATAACATAGCAGGTGTCTGTGACACAGTAAAAACAATCAAGGTTGTGCTGCTCTTCATCTACGAAGAAATCTGAAGTGATCAAATAGAACACAGACCTTAAATTAGTGGCAGGAGATGGCTGGAGTCAAACATGATAGGCAAAACAAAACAAATTGCATTCTGATGGCATTGATCTTGAATCTTTGGCACTTCGCAAAGCATCCTGTCCATGTTTCAAGCCTGTGGCCTCTACCAAGTTCGGGAAGTATTTTTTTAGAAACTTTAGAAATATGGCTGTAATGGTCCCAGTTCTGTGTCATTTTAATTGATCAAAGTTATATCTCAGAAGCTTGACTGGTTTGTCTCTGTGTAAATCCTGGCAGCAGTTCCTCTATTCTAATCTCACTTTTGCCATTAACTTATCTTGTAGGTCTGAGTTGGTCATTTAAAGTTTAACTGCTGATCTCACTGAAATTGGAGCTCTGCCACTGAATTAAATGAAGATAACTTGGGCCTGTAGTCATTTTGTCTCTTTGCTTCCATATTACCAGGAACAGATGAAAAAAGATTGTTCCAGATTCTGAAAGTGTTCAGGGCAGAACTGATATTATGCAGCTGTATCTTGAAACTTGTAGGTGTTTTACATTAAACACTCACTGCCTAGTGAACAAAAGCAGTGTTGGATGTGGGGGCTAGATATCCAGTCCTGCCCCTTCACGCTGAGGGTGTGGACACATACGCTGGAGCAGGGACACCTTGAGTCTACTCTTCTTCTAGCACTCCTGCCTCTCCCCTCTATATTCCCCAGAGGATATTGTCTTCTCCAAGTTTGTTGTTTGATACCTAGCCACTGCAGTGCTGGAGGTGTGTGTTTACTCCCTTGGACTAATTAAGAAGTAAATTTCATTTCTTTCACTTCCTGGGTAAGTATTCTAGCAACTGAACCATTATGCACCCTGTGCTACCTTAACATCAGATGTGGTTAGTTCTACTCCTGGCCACAATTAAGATTTCAGTCTTTTTCCAGAGACTTTTAACTGAATTCAAGTACTGATCCAGCTAAGTCATTAAATGAGAGATATAGGTAGGAGGTAAGCATCCATTTTTTCAACTTCTGAGTGTATATGGGAGTCTAAAGGTAAATACCTTGGAAGTGTTCAAGCTAAGAAGGGAGGCACCTACTGAATTTGTGTAGCTCTACACGAGAAAATCCTTTAAAGTAGGACAGACCCTATTTCTCTTTGAGACTAGTGAACTTTGGATATCCATTTCACATGTTCAACAGAACATATTTAGACTGGATCTGACTAGGAGAATACATGGAAAAATGATAAATATTACCTTTTTTTTCCCCCAACAACTACAAATGTATGTTTGATACAATAATATGTTCTCTTTTAATATTGTTCCTTCTTCAGATTTCTGCTATGCTTTATATATCCTCACACATTTATGTGTTTAGTCCAGTATCTGCCTCATTTGCTTCCTCACCAAAAAGTAGATATTAGTGGGTAGTGAGTAAGGAGCTCTCATCCAATTCTCCTCAGCCTTTAAGTGTTTCTGCACTATCTATATCAAATAGTAATAACTTGTGTCAGATGGGAGGCCTTGGAAGCCCAGAAACTTCAAAACCAGTTATACTGAGATGTCCTAGGTTCTGGAAGAATAGCAAATGGTATTATATTCCTAGGTCATAGGAAAGTGACTTTAATGCAAATTCCACAGACAGGTAAACAAGTCTGGGAAAGCACCACCCTTTGGGAAAGTTACCCTAGTTCACAAAGCCAGATAAAAACAGGCTTGTTTTAAAAGAGATAGGCTGAAGACAGGGTACCAGTCTGGAGAGGACAAGCAAAGTGACAAACTAGAACAGTTTGATGAATTTGTGTTTATAGCTATTGGCCTACATAATGATGTTGAAGATGTGTGCGGACTGTTGACTATCTTATGACTTGTTTTCTCTGTATCTCTTTGTTCTAAAATGAAAGATACTCTGTAGCATGAAAGCTGCATGGCCACCAGTCTACTGTGTGAAGGTCCCTGGGAGACAATGGGAGAATTCTGCTGAACTTGGTCAGACCAACTGGATTATAAGCAGAAAGAGTGAGAACCTGATCTGAATGGAAACAGCCAGTTTAACATGCAACAGAGGAGTGGAGGAGACTGCCAACAACCACAATTTAACCAGCTGCAGTAAGAAATGCTAGAAACTGTTGATGAACTTCCTAATACAAGCCCTCTCTTTCTCTGTTTGCCCTTTTGCAATTCAGATGGCTTTTGGATATCCACTAGCTTGTATAATACGTAGCATTCTCAGTCTGGCCTGTCTGCAGGAAAAATATTTGAAAAATTCTAATCCAAATTCCCCATTACTTTTGTCAAATGAGAGCTGTCTTAGCTGAGCATTCCTCAGTGTCTTCTCAATCACCAAGCCTTTGTATAATATGTATGATTGAGTACTTTGTAAATAGCTTTACATTTAATAAGATTCTACAAAGAAGGACTTCTGAGGAGTTAGATGTCTTCTCTGGGGTCATAAAGTATTTTACTACCTAGTTTAGAATGCATTTTGTTCCTTATGATGCATTCAAGTGAAGCATTGGTATCTCTGTAAAGAAATATTGTGAGGTTACAAGGTAGTAACTACATTCACTATAGAGTAATTTTAGCAGCTCCCATCGAATTCACATGGCCTTTACAATTTTGCATAGGATAATTCCCTCTCTTATGTGAAAGACCTAATTAAAGTCTGTTGAATCTACAACCACTGATCATTATAGTATACTGCTACTAAATCTTATTTATCATGAGATGATAAATGAAGTCACAGGGAGTATTATTTTCAGCCAGTCGTCTTTACTTTTTAATGGGATGTAGATGGCTTTACAAGATAACAAATCTTTTTCAAAATACTTACAACGTTTATTCTGTGAACTCGAAGGATCAACTCCTTCAACACCACTCATGAAGTCTTTACAGCAGTACCTTGGTGAACAGATACCAGCTGCCACCCTTACTGACTTCAACTAATTCTGATGTTGCTGTGTGCAGTGCTTTACTGGATGAGACATGAGATTTCAGCGTTCATGAGGAGGACTTGCATATGGATGGTGGGCTCATGGGGTGCTAGGAAAAGTTCAGGCCTCAAGGGGCACTCAGCCATAGGGCTTGGATGCAAGATTGGCTTGAAGTTTCCCTCCAGAGCTGTCAGCATGAAAGATGTCAGTCTGCCCCAGAGAGTAATTAGTTGTCACTTGGATGGTAGGAAAGGAATTTTCATTTTGTGTGATTTTTCTTTGCTTTTAAGTCTTGGTTAGGTAGGAAGTAAGGGTTATTTAGTATAATCTCTTCAAGTCTGATTCTTATAACAGAAAGCTAGCACTGAAACATTGTAGTCTCCTCACCTACTTAGACTTTATGAGAATGCATCTGTGTGGGGTGGCTTCACAGATCTGATAAATCTGGTGGTATGACTGAAGCAATAATTCTAGGAAGCCACCTAGCTTAAATGTTACCCCTTGTTATTAAGAGCAGTGTACAGAATGTTCTCAGTGGAGTGATCAGCTCAGTAACCAGTGACAAATCTCACAGGTAAGTAAACAGCAATGCTAAATTTTTGTGGAAAAGTGTCGTGCCATTTGAGGCACACTGTAGTTCTGCCCACACTTAGTAATAAGAAAGTAATGTAGTAAAATGTTATGATAATAGTTACTCAGAACTAGCAATGAAGTATAAACACCTGCATGTTCCACTTCCCTGTCTTTAAATCAATTGTCAAAAAGCCCATCCCTTTGAGAATTTTGTCTCTGACTTGTGAAGGACTCCAAGAAGAGCCTTCCTAGGCATGTCTGGCCTGTCAGCAGTACCATCTGGCTCCTCCAACCGAAGGAATCTGATAAACATCAAAAGATTCTGAGAACAGTGTTTAAAAGTTTTAAGAGAGCTTATTACAGCTGGTATTTCCTATATCTCAGTTTGCCTTTTCTTCTTATACTCTTATCAAAGACCTCCCATATTTGACCATCCAGTTCAGAGATCAGTCTCTTGTAAGACTATTTCAGTATCTGTATGCAGTTAAAAGCAATTCCCATCTTCTCTTCAGTGTGACATAAGTACAATTTTCATCATTTTTACATTACCTGCAAACGGTTATGATGCTTTACATCTTCAAAATGCAGAGTTATTTAAGGCATTGTGGACATACATGTGATACAAATACTAAAGGGAGAATTATGACATCTTCTTTGGAATCACTAGAATTACTCCAGCTGCCTTCACTGGAAAGAAATTTATCTGAATGTGGTCTGAATTAGAGGTTCAAGGAAAAGTGTTCAAATTTGAACTATTTCTTGTGATTTCAATGTTTGGTTCTCCTGACAGAAGGAAATAATTTTTATGGGATTTCCACAGAAGCCCAGAGATTTTACATGATACAATCAAGCACATAATGCTAGAACAACCAGTAGTGGGTCAGAATGAAGCATCTTATCTCTCTCTGGGGGGGTGGGGTGGTGGATGCCCTGGGAAAAAGCTACATACAGTGAGTGATACTTCCTCTGCCTTCTCTTCCACCCTTCTGCAGACTGCAGATTTCCTGAACTACCAGTTGTATCTTTGTATTTTGAGGCCAGGGATGCACTGTTTTCCTATTTTTGTTTTTCTATTGCTTTTTCACTGTTTCCAATTTTGGTTTCTATACCATTTTTCACAGTGAATTCTATGACTTAATGCATGCCTCTTTCTTTTGCTTCCAAACTAGTGTCTGATAACTTCATTCATTGTCTTAGTTTTGTCTGTAACTTCTGCATAATTAAATCCTGTTCATCTTCTCCCATTTACGATTATCATCAGTGACTTCTAGCATATTCCTATGAGTCTTCTCTCTTCCAGACCTGCAAGTTCTACTCAACCTTTGGTGGTATGAAAGGAAATATGTACTTTTGGTTATACTAGTTGCCTTTGTATCTATTCTTATGACTCCATCTTCTTTTGACATGACTCAGAACAGCAAATAATTATCAAAATGTCAACCTATCGTAGATTTATAATAGTAGCATAATAATGTTTTCTCTTTTGTTCTCTGTTCTAAGACTTTCTCTATTATGTTTGTAACCGGTACTGAGCATGAAGCATATTTCCACAGACTTATTCACTGGCTCCAAGATCTCTTTCCATAATAGTAATATTTAGTTTACAGCCCACTGCTGTATAGATCTAGTTAGGACTGGTTTTATTTATGATCCTGCATTTATAAGCATTACATTTCCCCTGACAGTTCATTACCCAGCCAGTAAGTACCATGAATATTCATTTTAAAAACCTTGAATTACTAGCAAATGTCAATGCCATACAGTCTTCTCTCTTTTCTAGATTTATTACTGTATTGAACAATGCAGGTCTCGGCACAGATCCTGGTGATCTCGTTTTCCTGTGAAGTCAGATGCTTATTTCTGTTCTTTGTTTCCATACTTTGATCAGATCTGAAGTTTTGAGGGGATCTTTCATGTTATGACACCAGGTTAGTTTCTTGGAGACAAATGCTATAAAATTTTTTGAAAATCTACACTCACTATATAATCCGGGTTTCCCTCATCTACCTTGAGCACCTTTCAAATCCTCTTGCAAATTTATGTGATATATGTGACATCATTGTGCAAAAGTACTGTTTGCTCTTCCTTATTATAAACTTTTTATCACTTTTGATTAATGATGGAATATTTTTATTATAAGAATCTACCAGGTTTCCTGTTATGAATAAAAGATTTCCTTATCTGCAGTTCCTTGCATCCTTCTTGGAACATTTTTGAAAATCTTTGTAACATTGATCATTTCTCATTACTCTGCTGTTGAGACCATTTCAAATGTCAGCTCTTACTTTTCAATAAAGGAATTACAGCTCCCTTTGCAAAAACATGGACGTATCTGTAAACGTGCTATGTAATTCAAAGCAAAAAGCAGACTTCTGCGTCTCCTCTGTGTAGTAAAAACATTCATGGAATTCTGCTTTATTTGGAGCAGTTACCTTGTCCCACTGAATAGCCGCTGAGCAGTTTTTCCTTCACAGATGGAACAACCAAGTATTAGTAATGCAGTTAGTCATTACAGTCACGTCCTTGCAATCTGTAGACCAAGGCAGCTGAGAACCCAACTGAATCGATGACTTCACCTCTATTTACTTCAGTGGACAGGAATTAAGGACTCATTTAATTGTACTGGGAGTTGGATACCTGCATGCTCACAGAATATACTGAGAAGGATTGAAGTTTGCCAAAATAAATCTCCAGTCTTCAGCCAGGCAAGAATTTTATTTGCTACATTTATTGCCACTGATCCCTGTTTCATTTCTGAGTAAGACCTGAAGATGTTTGGTTCGCTTATCCTCATGAAAAGCAAACTAATTTCAGGATCACAGTATTAGGATTAGGGATTTGGATTTATAGGATGGGGAAGCCTTTAGCATCTTTGACAAAAAATTCTATATATGTTTACAGCTTGTTTTTTTTCTGTAGCTGTGTTTTTGAGTTTAGGAGCTTTTTCCACCATTGGTTTGATTTTAGAAAGCGTTAGCCCCAGTGGCCACTATAATCTTCTGCCTTATTAAAGTGTGTATGCTCCCATCAGCTTCTTAAGAAAATGTAACTGAATAAACAGATTTCTTTGGCCAAGACAGCTCAGAAAGTCTACAGTGTAGAGTGCTGCCATTAGGAAAACAGGGTTTGGAATTGAAAATGTTTTTGCTGGGCTGATGAAAACTTGGCACACTGCATAATAACTTCAAGTTAATGAATGTTGGTGGAAAACAGGCCCCAAACTTCTGGCAGCAGAAAGTAAGCCAGAACTGGAGGTTTAGTAAACACGCTGCTCACACACAACCCCAGCTCCGAAGGGTGCGATTAGTGTTGATCATTGCAACTTCAAGTGCTGTGAAGGGGGAAAGGACTCCTCTACTCCACTCTGGTGAGACCCCACCTGAAGTATTACATCCAGCTATGGAGTCCTCAGCACAAATAGGCATGGACTTGCTGGAGTGGGATCCAGAGGAGGGACACAAAAATGATCAGAGGGATAGAACATCTCTTCTGTGAAGAAAAGCTGAGAGAGTTGGGGTTGTTCAGCCTGGAGAAGAGAAAGTTCCACCTTATAGTGGGCTTTTAATACTTAAAGGTGGCCTGTAAGAGAGATGGAGACAATCTTTTCAGCAGGGTCTGTTGTATTTGTAGAGTAAAAGAGGGTAGATTCAGACTAGATATAAGGAAGATTTTAAATTTTTTTTTAGAGTGGTGAAACACTGGAACAGGTTGCCCAGAGAGATGGTAGAAGCCCCATCACTCCAAATATTCCAGGACAGGTTGGACAGGGCTCTGAGCAACCTAACCTAGTTAAAGATGTCCTTGCTCACTGTAGGGGGTTTTTACTAGATGATCTTTAACGCTAGGCCACTGGCCATCATATTTGAGAGGTCCTGGCAGTCTGGTGAGGTTCCCATAGACTGGAAAACGGCAAACATAACCCCCATACTTAAAAAAGGGACCAAGGACAACCTGGGGAACTATAGGCCAGTCAGCCTTACCTCTGTGCCAGGTAAAATCATGGAACAGATTCTCCTGGCAGCTGTACTAAGCCACATAAAAAGTAATCAAGTGGTTGGTGATAGCCAGCATGGCTTCGCTAGGGGTAACTCATGCCTGACTAATTTAGTGGCCTTCTACG